>NC_080727.1:22985000-23285000 GCF_019097595.1 Hemibagrus wyckioides
GATAGATAGATAGATAGATAGATAGATAGATAGACAGACAGACAGACAGACAGACAGACAGACAGATAGATAGATAGATAGATAGATAGATAGATAGATAGATAGATAGATAGATAGATATGAATGTTGACGAATGGAAGAAAGGAGTGATAGATAGATAGATAGATAGATAGATAGATAGATAGATAGACAGACAGACAGACAGACAGACAGACAGACAGATAGATAGATAGATAGATAGATAGATAGATAGATAGATAGATAGATAGATAGATAGATAGATAGATATGAATGTTGACGAATGGAAGAAAGGCGTGATAGATAGATAGATAGATAGATAGATAGATAGATAGATAGATAGATAGATAGATAGATAGATAGATAGATAGATAGATAGATAGATAGATAGATAGATAGATAGATATGAATGTTGACGAATGGAAGAAAGGCGTGATAGATAGATAGATAGATAGATAGATAGATAGATAGATAGATAGATAGATAGATAGATAGATAGATAGATAGATAGATAGATAGATAGATAGATATGAATGTTGACGAATGGAAGAAAGGCGTGATAGATAGATAGATAGATAGATAGATAGATAGATAGATAGATAGATAGATAGATAGATAGATAGATAGATAGATAGATATGAATGTTGACGAATGGAAGAAAGGCGTGATAGATAGATAGATAGATAGATAGATAGATAGATAGATAGATAGATAGATAGATAGATAGATAGATAGATAGATAGATAGATAGTGAGACAGATAGACAGACAGACAGACAGACAGATAGATAGATAGATAGATAGATAGATAGATAGATAGATAGATAGATAGATAGATAGATAGATAGATAGATATGAATGTTGACGAATGGAAGAAAGGCGTGATAGATAGATAGATAGATAGATAGATAGATAGATAGATAGATAGATAGATAGATAGATAGATAGATAGATAGATATGAATGTTGACGAATGGAAGAAAGGCGTGATAGATAGATAGATAGATAGATAGATAGATAGATAGATAGATAGATAGATAGATAGATAGATAGATAGATAGATAGATAGATATGAATGTTGAAGAAAGGAGGGATAGATAGATAGATAGATAGATAGATAGATAGATAGATAGATAGATAGATAGATAGATAGATAGATAGATAGATAGATAGATAGATAGATAGATAGATAGATAGACAGATATTTTATTCATCCCAATGGGAAATTTACATGCATGCTGATTCTAATACATTAATATGTACACAATGTGGTGTAAAGAACAATAATTATTTGTGATGTGAATAAACACTACAGTAATCTGTCGCGACCAAATTATGTGGAAATACAGTACGTCACTAGGGGGCGTGTCGTGATCACGTTTTACAGAGTTCGACGAGAGTTTGGACCAACGCGCTGTCCGTACTAATGGGAGTAACGCACAATATGGCGGCGTCCTGGTGATCCGTTTTAGCTGAAATTTAGTTGTCACTATCTCCTATAGAAAGTTTAATGAATTATAGTGTACACCCACAAGTATAAAAATACCTTTTACTTAGTAAATCATGGCGTTTCAGTGTGTGTTATTTACAGCTCGTGCTTTTATCATTGCACCCCATCGGGTGACCTGTATACAATATGCACGCGCTGTTCTGCCCCTGTCCACGCGCTCTGTGGTCAGTCAGTATCCCGTGGTCTTTAACCATTTTAAACGCATGTCTATGACATCTCAAGGGCGACGTTATGTATCATTACCCCCCATTCAGCCACTGCGCAGTTCCCATTCCGCCGTGGTGAGAGATGTGGTGCTGTTCGAGCATGACCGGACCCGCTTCTTCAGGCTCTTGGCTCTGTTTTGTGGAGGTCAGTTTCTCTTCTGGACCTACCTGGCCTATTTTGCCTTCACGGGACTTCGAGACACGCGAAAGAGTAGCAAAGAGCCCCAAAGGGTCAGGACGGAATTGGGGCTTTTTAGCTTTGACATGAACCTTGGATCAAATTCCTGGAGATTTGGATTTACTCTCGGCTGTCTTCTTATAGGTGAGTGTTCTGCCTGTCCTTCTCAGGAGCCTATACACCGGTCAGGTATAACATTATGACCACCTGCCTGATATTGTGTTGGTGCTACCAAAACAGCCCTGACCCGTCCTGCACTGTGTATTCTGACCCCTTTCTATCAGAACCAGCATTAACTTCTTCAGCAATTTGAGCAACAGTAGCTCGTCTGTTGGATCGGATCACACGGGCCAGCCTTCTCTCCCCACGTGCATCAATGAGCCTCGGCCGCCCATGACCCTGTCGCCGGTTCACTACTGTTCCTTCCTTGGACCACTTTTGATAGATACTGACCACTGCAGACCGGGAACACCCCACAAGAGCTGCAGTTTTGGAGATGCTCTGATCCAGTGGATCAGTCCATCACAATTTGGCCCTTTTGGTCAAACTCACTCAAATCCTTACACTTGTCCATTTTTCCTGCTTCTAACATCAACTTTGAGGACAAAATGTTGACTTGCTGCCTAATATATCCCACCCACTAACAGGTGCCATGATGAGGAGATCATCAGTCTTATTCACTTCACCGGTCACTGATCATAATGTTATGCCTGATCGGTGTATATATCTGAGAACACTTATTAATATAACATAGGAATGAAGATGATCTAAGTCAGGAAAAGGAGTCAGGGTACAAGGAAAAGTATCTAATACATGCTCAAAAAGTTACCAAATGATGCTGTAGACTACTTTGCATATGTATTGGAGTTATCATGGTTATTTGCATATCAAAGCATGTTCCATGAAGAAGGAGGATTTTATAAATAAAAAAAAACAAAACAAATATACCATCAAATCGAATCAGAATAGAAAATAATAGATTATAACAGATGTATTTCCTGTGGAAAGAGCCCATCATTGGTCAAGGCAACTGAAGGAATTAAAAATATTTATAATATACTATAATTTCTGTCAAGAAAGCTGGCAAAATGAAGCAGTACTAGTATGCAGTTGGGACATGGACATGATGTAAATGATTACATATGGAATTATTTACTTTTATTACTTGTAAATATAGCCGCATGAGAGTTTAGGAGAAACAATGTTAATTAGTGAGTGATTGTTAGGAACAGTACTGAGCAACGTTTTGTTGGAAATGTAGATTTATTGAAGAGTTTGCTGACTTCTGCTCAAAATAAATCACTAGATTTGCCTTATTGTTATCCTGTTAAGGGTATTTAAGCAGTCAGCACATCAAGTGAAAAGGTTCCTAAGTTAAATCCATAATAAGTGTTAGATATAAAGTCAGGGCTTCTGTTGCTTCAAAATAAAATCAACATGAACAGCACTTACTTTTATAAAGATAACCTTGACTGACAGTTCTGAATGTTCCTTACTGTTATATAAATACTTAACCTTCTCTCCACTGTTCTCATCCCTGTCTTTCTTTGCCATTAGGAGGCGGAATTGTCGGACTGGGCCTGCTGTTCAGCCGTCGCTCTGTCAGTCGTGTGGTCCTGCATAAGGGAGGTGGAAAAGTGACCGTGTGTACTCAGTCGCCTCTGGGTGTGAGCAATGCCTGGCATCTAACTGTCCCTTTGAATCAAGTGGCTTGTCATGCACACAGGCAGGAATCACCCTCCTTCATCCCTCTCAAAGTTAAAAATCACAGGTTCTACTTCCTTTTGGACAAAGAAGGGAACCTGAATAATCCAAAACTCTTTGATGTCACCGTTGGTGCCTACAGACCCTTATAGATGTCGTGCCAGTTACATGGTTAAAAAAACAAAGCAAGAATTCTGGATGTTTTACTGCTAATGAAAGTACATGTCTTTTTATAGACTTTTTCATTTGATCTATTGTACACACATGGTGAGTAATAAAAGCTTTAATTGCAATAACAAGGTTTCGGTGTATTACTCATTTGCATGATATCACTGTCCTGACAAATTTGATAGATTTTTGACTATGTCAATTTGAGGTTTCAGGAGGAGAGAATAAATGTTTCTATAAATATGTCGATCAACTGATTTATTGTACACTTTAAAATAATCATATATGTGTATTTGAGTGATGTTACTCTTCATTTATTAAAAAGAAAAATAATCTAGAGATGAAGTTGTCCACTGTAAGGAGGCAGATGACATGTTTGTATTTATTCAATAAAAATTAATTTAATAGTCAGTGGTCATTTCAGTGCTTATCTTTGAGTGGTTCATATACACAGATCAGGCATAACATTATGACCACCTGCCTAATATTGTGTTGGTCCCCATTTTGCTGCCAAAACAGCCCTGACCCGTCCTGCACTGTGTATTCTGACCCCTTTCTATCAGAACCAGCATTAACTTCTTGAGCAGTTTGATCAACAGTAGCTCGTCTGTTGGATCGGATCACACGGGCCAGCCTTCTCTCCCCACGTGCATCAATGAGCCTCGGCCGCCCATGACCCTGTCACCGGTTCACCACTGTTCCTTCCTTGAGCCACTTTTGATAGATACTGACCACTGCAGACCGGGAACACCCCACAAGAGCTGCAGTTTTGGAGATGCTCTGATCCAGTGGTCTAGCCATCACAATTTGGCCCTTTTGGTCAAACTCGCTCAAATCCTTACACTTGTCCATTTTTCCTGCTTCAACATCAACTTTGAGGACAAAATGTTGACTTGCTGCCTAATATATCCCACCCACTAACAGGTGCCATGATGAGGAGATACTCAGTCTTATTCACTTCACCTTGCAGTGCTCACTACTCTGTTATGGCTGATCGGTGTGTGTATCTAAGAACACATTAACGTAACATAGGAATGAATCTGATATAAGTCAGGAAAAGGAGCCAGGGTACAGGGAAAAGTATCTAATCGGTGTAGAGCTGAATCTGATTTTTAACTTGTTATTCATATAAAATTTCCACTGAGACTCTAAATGATATTCAAGATGTGCATATGTTACTAATACTACAGGGAAGTTGGTGATTTCATCAACATCATAAAATGAGTGACTAATTCACCTTTGTTACCAAACAGGTCAAGAATGCAGAATTACTACAAACACAGCAACAGCATAACACCACCATCTAACCATTTGGACAGCTGGGACAAATTACAAGCTGCTTGAACACAAACCAGGGCCTGAGCAGCCTCACATGGGTCGCCTGGGCAATGGGTCCTGATGCTGAAAGACCTGAAACAGGCAACAGAACCAGAACAAAACCATGTGCATCGTGAGATCTATTATAAAACCATAATCATGCTGCTTCCTGACCGGCGCTGTGACTTTGTCGACCTGATCAAATAATCCATTATAAGGAGATCATTTCTCACACCTGCATGGCATTAGGGTCACAGGGATCTGCTGGAGTCTATCCCAGCACACATTGGGCAAAAGGCAGGGTACACCCTGGACAGGTCACCAGTCCATCACAAGGCCACACATATAGATAGACAACCACACCCACCCACCTATGGGCAATTTAGAATTACAAATCAACTGGACTGTGGGAGGAAACCAGAGTAAACCCACACAGGCACAGGGAGAACGTGCAAACTCCACACAGAAAGGCCCCTGCCTGTTTGAACCCAGGATCTTCTTGCTGTGAGGCACCAGTGCTGACCACTAAGCTACCTTGCTGCCCACTGGGAAATTACCATTTAAAAAAACAACAACTTGTGGGTGACATACAGTATTAATCAGCTCAGTAGCGGAGGAGAATGACTAAGCTGGTGCAGAAATATTACAGTTTTGAAAATGGATTCAGATAGCCTAAAGCCTGGTCTCTCTCTCTCTCTTTTTTTATTGTTGCCGATATTGAAATTTGAGTCACAACTACTAACAAAGACAACAAAGCGGAGGCTAATGCCACCTGAGGGAGCAAGGAACAGAAAGAGAATGGGATGACAGTGGGTATCAGGAGGATATCAAATATCAAAACATCTAATATATACAAAGGAAATGATTAGGGCAAAAGAAATCATGATACGATGAGCAGCTTTTAAGTTTTAAACTGGGTTCAGAGTAAAGAAAAATATCAGCAGGTTTAGTCATTAGTTTCTGGGAAAATGACAGAAGTAGCAACTTCTGAAGGGTTTGGCAATGGAAAAAGTGACCTGTTACTAATACAGAAGAGATATCTCTGCCGTTTCTGTGAATCATCTGAGACACCAAACTGAAACTGTTACTGACCATCTGTCAGATATTTCTATAGAAGCTGTACAATTAAAACACAATGTATTCGCCTGACCTGCACAAATACGGTGAAGAGAAACAAAATTCAATTAATCTCCTTTATTAGCATATTATTTTAATTAGACCCCACCAGAAAGATTACGGTTATTGGAAACCATACAGACTTTCCGTCTTTGTTTATTTGGCCTGAAACATTATGTGAAAGCAATAATAAAGCTCAAATACAGTGGTCATTTTGGATAGGGATCGAGTATCTCACACACACACACACACACACACCACAGGAGTAGAAGGGAGGGACCCACACACACACACACACACACGAGTGTGTAGTGAAAAATGAATTGAATCACGTGCTTTTACTTCATCCCGGTAGGAGCGCGTGCAGTCGTTTGAATTCAGCCCGTGGCGCGAGGGATCTCAATTCAGGGATTAGAAAGAGAGAGGATGGAAATATGCGATTTTAGGAGGGGAAAAAAACAACCTGGTGGTCTAAATGACTGGTTTTGACTGTCATGATAATCTTGGAGAACTTTTGGAGAGATGTATCACAGCCACGGGAGTGCAGGTTTCACTTACGGACTTTATACTGACATGGCAGCTCGACTGGACCTGAACACCACCACCCACATGCACAAGGTTCGTTACACTAACTGAATAAATGTAAATGGAAAGGGGGGAAAAAACCCAACAGGTCCTTGAGTAATAGCATGATATAGTGAAGGGAAAAAGGTACAATGTTCAGCAAATATTATAATAAATGCGCAATTATAACCATTATAAGCAGTTCGTTAATCATGTATAAAGCAGTATATTTATAATCCTCATTTATAACCCTACCTCTTAACCTACTGTTTTCTTCCTCCTTTATTAGAAGTATTTATTTATTTTTCTTCCCTCACAAATATATTTTGCAGAAAATCACAGATCTGGTCACATCCAGCTCCACTGCTGACTCGGTCACCTCCAGGCCAGATGATGAGTGGCTTCTCGAGTCTTCTGTAGTCTCAGAGTCTCTCGTCTCAGAAACAGAATGCACCTGGGACACCATGGCCTCATTTCTGCCCTCTTCACTGCCAAACTGTCCATGTCTCCTATCACAGTGTTTTGGTCCAGAGCTGCTCCTTTCTGGGACACGAGATAGATCTCAGGATCCAGAGAGAGAACCCAGCAGTCAGCGTGTAAGTTGTAGATTCATTTTGTAGATAGAAATGTTCCTTTGTGTGCTTGTTGATCCTACACAGTAGAAGCAGGGACGAGAAGCAGGGCTTTTTTTAATTTGACTCATCCAGTTATGGTCAAAGAGGGCCGTGTGATTCACACCTTAGTCACATAGGATCTCATGGGGTGAGTCAGTGTGTTAATATTCGCGCGGGATTCAGAAAGAGTACACTAAGACCAGATTGTAAATCTGGCCGTTGGTGAGTAAGTGCAGTAGTATTTGGGGAAATCGTGTGTTTTTCTGTGCAGCCACAAGATGGCAGTGTCATCACTCACTTCGTTCTGCCACACTGCTTATGTAAATGTGGGAGAAGGTTTGTTTGGGAGAATTACATCATGAACTTTTATCATCTTCTTTTTTTAAAATAGAGTTCTTCCATACAATGAACTGTTATTTATGCCACTGAATCACTTCTAGACGTCCGTCGAGGAGTGTGAGAGGAGGCGAGCCCGCAGGGAAAGGAACAGAATAGCGGCAGCTAGATGTCGGGATCGTCGACGCATGCTTACGGACACGTTACAAAACGTGAGTCTCATGGACGGTGTTTATTCCCTGCCTTGCAACTAATAGTAAAGTGTTACCCACCAACCATTTGTCCATCCAGACTCTAGATGTACCATAATGTTCATTTCTGTCATGAGATGTGACACCGCATTCTCTGTGTACTGCTAAACTCTTCTTCTGTTTGACTTTTTAGGAGACTGAGCAGTTGGAGCGTGTGAAGGCTCAACTGGAGGCAGAGATTGCTGGGCTGGAGAGAGAGAAAGAAAGGCTGGAGTTAGTTCTAGAGGCTCATAAGCCTGCCTGTAAGATGGATGGCTCTAATCCCGAATAGCCCTCGACCCTTCAGAACTGAGTCTGCAGGTTCAGATCAGTCCTGACAGCTGACATTTTTAAGAAAGCTGGAAGGGGAATCATGTTACCATGTTAAACACAAGTAACATTATATTTTGCATGTTGTTTACAAATAGTACTGAATAGTACGATTTAAGTAGAAGTTTACTTTTGAAGAAATCCTATTTTTCAGTCTAAAAGGTTTAGAAAAGTTAAATCATCAAAATATTAGCCACCTCAGTGAATATGAACTTGTATTATTGGGCCAGCATGGGCCTGACTTAGAACAGCCCATAAAGAGATATATGTCTATTTTTAGTGTTCTTAATGTTTTTCGTAGACTACACATTTACCTGTGTCCATTTTTTACATCTACACTATATTGCCAAAAGTTTTGGGACGTCTGCCTTTACATGCACATGAATGTAATATGGAGTTGCCCCGCCCTTTACAGCTATAACAGCTTCAACTCTTCTGGGAAGGCTTTCCATAAGGTTTAGGAGTGTGTTTAAGGGAATTTTTGACCATTCCTCTAGAAGCACATTTGTGAGGTCAGACACTGATGTTGGACGAGAAGGTCTGGCTCACAGTCTCCGCTCTAATTCATCCCAAAGGTGTTCTATGGGGTTGAGGTCAGGACTCTGTGCAGGCCAGTCAAGTTCCTCCACAGCAAACTCACTCATCCATGTCTTTATGGACCTTGCTTTGGTCACTGGTGTGCAGTCATGTTGGAACAGGAAGGGGTCATCCCCAAACTGTTCCCACAAAGAGCATGAAATTGTCCAAAATGTCTTGGTATGAAGCTGAAGCATTAAGAGTTCCTTTCACTGGAACTAAGGGGCCGAACCCAACCCCTGAAAAACAACACCTGAATTCAATGATTTGGAGGGGTGTCCCAAAACTTTTGGCAGTATATTGCATTCATCTATTAAAACTCTTTTACTCCAGCCATAAACCTTTACAAAAAATGCTTAATTTCAATGGTTTTGTGCTCACTGGGACCAAATTGTAGGCCCTCTGTCTTGCCTAGTGCTGGAAAAATAAAACCTTTACAGATGCATAATCACAATAAAGAATACCTTCTACAAATTGTGGAACATAACCCAGATGTGGCCAGTAAAGTCTGTCGATGAAACACAATAAAGATACTTAGTTGATGCATTAGGTTGTGACTGAATTATTTCCCTAAATCCATTGTTTAAATTAACACCATTGTTTTGTTTTCTATAGATGATGTAATTATTCTTTTATCAGAAAATTCCCCTATAAATATGTAAATTGGAAATCCCCCTTTGCTGAAGCATGTTTGAGCAATTGGAGCAGGAAATATCACAGCCATATAATATCTTCAGGACTTTATCCTCTACAAGGTCTGGAGACAGGAATACACCCTGGATGGGATAGTAGACCATTGCAGAGCTCCATACACACACTTAGGGACATTTAAACATGGACAGTTCACTTATCTGCATGTTTTTTTGCAAGATGGGAAGAAACTGGGGCTCTTGAAGGAAGCTTATAAGGTATAATATGACATATAAAGTCAAAACCTTATATATTTGCACCCTATGCAAATATTTTCAATATTAATTGGCAGTGTAAGCTTACAGTTTGTTAATTGATTGATGACGGTTTTTAAACCTCGGTCAGTCTGCACATCGGCCAGGACTTAGTAAGGTGTTGGAATGGACTAATTAAGAGCTATCACATCTTTCATAATGTATTTAATAGCAACGTGATCATATATTATTTTCTTAACTAAATCAGAGAGTGACAGCCTTTATGATGTGGTCACACTCATTGATCTGGCCTAGGCATGAGAATCGTGCTCCCACGCATTGATAAGTCATAAGTATGCACTGTTTTTATTAAGCAGAGATACACTATATTGCCAAAAGTATTCGCTCACTTGCCTTGACTCTCATATGAACTTAAGTGACATCCCATTCCTAATCCATAGGGTTCAATATGACGTCGGTCCACCCTTTGCAGCTATAACAGCTTCAACTCTTCTGGGAAGGCTGTCCACAAGGTTTAGGAGTGTGTTTATGGGAATTTTTGACCATTCTTCCAGAAGCGCATTTGTGAGGTCTTTATGGTCTTTATGGACCTTGCTTTGGTCACTGGTGCACAGTCATGTTGGAAGAGGAAGGGGCCAGCTCCAAACTGTTCCCACAAAGTTGGGAGCATGGAATCGTCCAAAATGTCTTGGTATGCTGAAGCATTCAGAGTTCCTTTCACTGGAACTAAGGGGCCAAGCCCAGCTCCTGAAAAACAACCCCACACCATAATCCCCCCTCCACCAAACTTTACACTTGGCACAATGCAGTCAGACAAGTACCGTTCTCCTGGCAACCGCCAAACCCAGACTCGTCCATCAGATTGCCAGATGGAGAAGCGCGATTCGTCACTCCAGAGAACGCGTCTCCTCTGCTCTAGAGTCCAGTGGCGGCGTGCTTTACACCACTGCATCCGACGCTTTGCATTGCACTTGGTGATGTATGGCTTGGATGCAGCTGCTCGGCCATGGAAACCCATTCCATGAAGCTCTCTGCGCACTGTTCTTGAGCTAATCTGAAGGCCACATGAAGTTTGGAGGTCTGTAGCGATTGACTCTGCAGAAAGTTGGCGACCTCTTCGCACTATGCGCCTCAGCATCCGCTGACCCCGCTCCGTCAGTTTACGTGGCCTACCACTTCGTGGCTGAGTTGCTGTCGTTCCCAAACACTTCCACGTTCTTATAATACAGCTGACAGGTGACTGTGGAATATTTAGGAGCGAGGAAATTTCACGACTGGATTTGTTGCACAGGTGGCATCCTATCACAGTTCCACGCTGGAATTCACTGAGCTCCTGAGAGCGACCCATTCTTTCACAAATGTTTGTAAAAACAGTCTGCATGCCTAGGTGCTTGATTTTATACACCTGTGGCCATGGAAGTGATTGGAACACCTGATTCTGATTATTTGGATGGGTGAGCGAATACTTTTGGCAATATAGTGTATGTCACCAAGTACCACTGAACTTTCAGAAGTTTATACTGAATGTTTCGGAGGGGTCACAAACTCATTATTAAATGCTACAAAGGAAGGATATTCTACATGCTGAACCTGTTAATCGGTTGCCTGTCATGTCAGCAGTAGGTGGCAGCAATTCTATTCTCCAAGCTTGTACATAATCTTCTGGACAAATGGTTAACGAAGTAACCGAATGCGTCTTGTTGCTGCCCGAATATACCAAGCGTCTGGTGTGCACTGCGCATGCGCGGGTCTTCACGTCAACAAGCAGCAGACGCGGATCTGGTAGTGACATGAGAAACCAAAGACCACCAGGTGAGTTATCCTGTACGTGTATTTTTATTTACTTTTAGCTTAGTTTTACTGGGATTTGTCTGTAAGACTATGTTTTTCTCTCATTTCCATGCCCACGTTTTTGTAAAGAGTAATATCCACAGGTTAATCACAGATGTGTCCTTTACAGCTGTGGCTCTTAAACTTTTTTTTTTGTAATTTCAGTGGTGGAAAATCCCACTTTTATAAAATGTATTATATTAATGACATCCTTATAGGCTAGTTATTAGCCTGTTTGGTTTGAAATAAAGTTGTTTAATATAAACCTTAATATCTGAACGAATTGGCTGATAAATAACAACAATTTGTGGAAGTGTCAGGAAGAGCTCTATAGCACGATTAGGGACGTGGTAGCTCAGAGGTCAAGGTGCTGGATCAGAAGGTCAGGGTTCATGCCTCTAAACTGCCAAGCTATCAACGTTGGGCCCTTGAGCAAGGCCCTTAACCCGACCTGCTCCAGGATTGCCACACCATGTCTGACCCTGCGCTCTGAAACCCTTTTATTTGTGGCAGTGGTAGCTCAATCACTAAAGCTGTGGGTTATTGATCAGGGTTCAAGCCCCAGCACCGCCAAGCTGCCACTGTTGGGCCCTTGAGCAAGGCCCTTAACCCCACCTGCCTGCTGTAAGGGTGCTGCATCATGGCTGACCCTGTGCTCTGACCCCAACCCTCCAAGGATGGGATATGCTTCTTAACTTAACAAATAGCCGAACATCAGGATGTCTCAGTATGCACAGGGGAAGCACTTCTTAGCACTATGTTTTGCATCTTTTGCATGAAATCATTCTTTTGGTTGGATCAAGAAACGTTTACAAGTTTGCAATGGGCTTTAACAGGAAACATGGCAAGCGCACCTCATACGACACTGCTGCCAAACTTATGAACAATTTCAAAAGAAATATAGTGGACCTCTCACAAGGAGACGTCCATGAGCATCCACTGATGAATGCACAGCTTAGGTGCTGCTGGCATACGCAGTCTGGCATAGACATACAGAGAGACTTCTGGGACACCTAGTATTATTGCACACTTTTAAAATATGTTCTGTTCCACAGTAGGGTCTGTGGAAATTATTTTATAGTTAATTGGGCCCCTGGTTATAAAAAGCATGTGAACCTCTGCTACTGAGAAACACCATGTGTTTACAGTGTGTTAAATTCAGCTAACATTCAGAAGTCTTGCTTAATAAAGCAGAACAGAAATAGCACTGTGTGTTTGGGGTTTAGGAGTTTAACATCACCTCTTAATGAGGTTTAAGTCTAACAGTAGTTATCAGTTCAGTGATTCATGGTAATTAGGCTATATGTAGCATTTTATTCTATATCTATTTGATTTTTCTTCCTTATGTGGTTATAATTTTCATCATAATTTTAACTCGTGATTTAATTATTACTTCAGACCTTGGTGATTTGTATGAAATGAACTTTATACCTTGTAAGTTGTTTGTAAATTCTCATTTTTCAGAGGATGTCAATGGAATTAGACGTATTTGTGGGCAACACCACCATCATCGATGAGGAGGTGTACCAGCTGTGGTTAGATGGATATTCAGGTGTGGATGCTTATTGACTCAGAGCTATCTGATGGTCAGGGAGCCACAATTCAGCCCTAGCTTGCCATACACTTAGGATAAAACTAATAGGGAAAAAATCCATTTATTTAACACAAACTAGACAATTGGTGCATTAAGATATGTTTTACATATTTTATAATATAAAAAGTGTATTTTAATGTATTAACAATAAAGAAATCAAATCATGACTTCAAACGTCCTTCTCCCTTTCTGATCGTGATTTACTCTCTTATTGCTCATAAGTCCAGCATTCCTAGCTGCATCACAGACTTAGCCATTGGATACCATTTTTGTCCAGTTTCATTGATAAATTTGTTTAAAATCATACACTGCCTTTAAAAAAATCAGGTCTGGAAGCTGAGAGTGCCACTGAAGCCGAGAGGGTGGTTGCATTAATCTTTTACATCGCAGTGACACTGGAGACTATTTTCCACAACGCTAAATAATCATCTCCATCTATCCACTCAGCCTTCACTCTCCAAATAATGAGGAGAGTAATATGAACCTGATATGTAGTATGATTGCCATGTAGCCATCTTAGAGCTGTGGTCATGGAAATTTAATTAATCAACACCTTCTAGCCAATCAGAATCAAGAGTTCAACAGCACTGTGTTATAAAAATAGGCAGATTCGGTTTTAAAATTGAGCGTGAAACGATATGTATCTATAAAATGTGTAGTTTGCTTCTAATATATATATATAATGCACTGATCAGGCATAACATTATGACCACCTGCCTAATATCATATCATGGACTCCACTAGATCCCTGAAGGTGTGCTGTGGTATCTGGTACCAAGATGTTAGCAGCAGATCCTTTAAGTCCTGCAAGTTGCAAGGTGAGGCCTCCAGGGATCGGACTTGTTTGTCCAGCACATCCCACAGACGCTGGACTGGATTGAGATCTGGGGAATTTGGAGGCCAACTCGTTGTTGTGCTGATGTAGAATAAAACGTGATTCATCAGACCAGGCAACATTCTTCCATTGCTCCGTGGTCCAGTTCTGATGCTCATGTGCCCATTGTTGGCGCTTTGGGTGGTGCACAGGGGTCAGCATGGGCACTCTGACTGGTCTGTGGCTATACAGCCCCATACGCAACAAACTGTGATGCACTGTGTATTCTGACCCCTTTCTATCAGAACCAGCATTAACTTCTTCAGCAATTTGAGCAACAGTAGCTCGTCTGTTGGATCGGATCACACGGGCCAGCCTTCACTCCCCACGTGCATCAATGAGCCTCGGCCGCCCATGACCCTGTCGCCGGTTCACCACTGTTCCTTCCTTGGACCACTTTTGATAGATACTGACCACTGCAGACCGGGAACACCCCACAAGAGCTGCAGTTTTGGAGATGCTCTGATCCAGTGGTCTAGCCATCACAATTTGGCCCTTTTGGTCAAACTCACTCAAATCATTACACTTGTCCATTTTTCCTGCTTCAACATCAACTTTGAGGACAAAATGTTGACTTGCTGCCTAATATATCCCACCTACTAACAGGTGCCATGATGAGGAGATCATCAGTCTTATTCACTTCACCTGGAACTACTGAGGATGTTATGTCTGATCGGAGTATATATGTTGCGTATAATAGTTCCAGGTTGTTAAAATACTTGTGCCTTCCCAGAATCACACCGTTACTCATTTACTCTGCAGTGAGCGATGCAGTGCAGATGCGGCTAGAGAGCGGTGCTTTCCTTGAGAGTGATGTCAGTGGAGAGGTTCTGCACAGTGACACTATGGACCAGTACAGGACCTTCCAGATGTGCGAGCGGCTTTTGCACTGCCCGTCAAAGTTGGCTAATCAGCTCCTCTTTCAGATCCCTACCCAGCGCCAGGCAATGCTCATAGAAAGGTATAGTTTGGGGTGTTTTTCTAGAGCAGTTTATTATAATTTGTAAACGAATATAGTTATATACTTGTGATTTTTATGTCTAAAAATTCAGAAGGAAAGTGTTTTTGTCTTTGTTTATGTGTAGGTATTATGAGTTTGACCATAGGTTTGCCAGAGAAGTTTTAGGAAAGAAGCTTTCGAAAGGGACCAAGAAGGACCTGGATGATATCAGCTCTAAGACAGGCATCGCTTTAAAGAGCTGTCGTCGTCAGGTGCGTCAGACATAAAATCTCTCAGCTGGTGCTGTCAGCTCTTACAGTGGGGAACTATAGGGGATAGCCTACAACTATTTACTGTGCATTAAATGGTATTTAGTGTGTGCAGATTTCGATAATGGTAGTGTACAAACTAAATGTGCCATATGAAAAGTATTGTGCTGTTTGTTATTTATTTTGCCGCAGTAAGATGTCCAGCTACACAATATTGACTAAAATGGTCGTTATTTTTCTAACTATTACAATCATGATGAATTAATATCCAGTTTAAGAAGAAGAGACAATGAACAAAGGGAACATGTGGTCAGTCAGATTAAAGATAAAAAAATATTATTTATAGTTTACTGAAAAACCTTACATTTTCTGGCAGACGCTTTTATCCAGAGCGACTCAAAACCATTTATCTCATTTTATACAACTGAGGGTTAAGGGCCTTGCCCAGGGGCCCAGCACTGGGTGTTTGTGGATCTGGGATTCAAACTCACAACCAACTTTAACCATTTCTATTTCCAGTCTCAGTGTGGTTATTACGCTAGCATGCTACTATTAATAATTCTGCATGATTATTATAAAGACTATGATTATCATAAAGGTTATACCTGATTATTATGGACTTTTATTAATCAAAGCCAACTACGTAATCAATGGCTAAATAATTCTTAATAGATACACACTACTTTTAGGCAGAATATTGCTAAGTCAGAGCTTACATGAGTACATTATTTTTTAAGCTACTTTTAAAGCTAGGTATATAATTCAAAGCTGGTTATGTTATTTTTCTCCGACACTACCACATTGCCACCATTGCCGAAATATGACATATTTCGCAAAACATGATTTCATTACACTAAATTAAAGCAGGGCAGCATGGTGGCTTAGTGGTTAGCACTGTTGCCTCACTGGTGCAAAAATTCAGTGAGGGTTTTTTCAGTGTTTTGTTGCAGTTGATACTACGCATGTATTACGATTAGTTCATTGATGAAGACTAAATCCGTGATCATGATTAAAGTACAATTAATTGTGCAGCCCTGGTAAACAGGCTGTAATGTGTTCAAACTAACTGAAAGCAATTCTGCTCATAGCCTTACATACCTCTGGCAACATTTATAAGATTTCCACGTATAATCATAATCATAATCATCACCGAAATTACACAAGTGAACCTTGCCAAAATATTTACGTATCCTTTAAAGTATTAAGGACAGCTTTCAGCCTCTGTAGTTGTGAATGAGCACTTTTATTTTCTCCAGTAATAAAACTACCCACTCCTCTTGGCAAAAAAAGTCTCTGTCCTGTAAATTCTTTGGTTGCCGTCAAATTTGAGCAGATTTCCTGTGTGTCTGTGTAACTCACACAAAGAGCATCAGCCAAACCAGCAGAGATCCACCTCATCACTGCACAGTGTGTGGAGATGGTGTGTTTCTCTTTATAGGCCTTCCTGACTCCTCGCCAAACATGCTTATAATCATACCGCTCAATTTAGTCCCATTACTCCAAATTAGTTTATTCCATAACACTTGAGATTTCTCCAGGCACAGATTAAATGCACAAAGTTTTCCTTAATAACTAAAAAACACACACTAAATATTCATGCACTGATGTGTGAAGTGCAGATGTGTCATTTCAGTTATGTTAAGATAAATATGTTTATAGTGTGAAATAAAAATGTTGTGCATCGCTTGTTTATGTGTAAAATGATCATTTATTCACTATGTTTAAATGGTTTCCATTATCCGGGTTGAATATAATTGATTCAAGTGACACTGTAGCTTCTTTGTCTCAGTTTGACAATTTCAAGAGAGTGTTCAAAGTGGTGGAGGAGCTAAAAGGCCCCCTGGTGGTCAACGTGCAGCATCACTTCCTCCTGTCCGATTCACTGGCCAGGTGAGAACTCAGAAAAATGTTAGCTCTGAAGCTGATGATTCACGGTATTCAATTTTCATCATTTCCTCACTAGCACAGTCCTCCATTCATTCATTCTACCATTCAATCTGCTCCTCATCATCCCATTCTCCTCACTGACTCATTTCTCCCCTTACAGGGACTACGCTGCCGTCGTGTTCTTCGCTAACAGCCGCTTTGAGACTGGCAAGAGAAAGCTGCAGTATTTGTCTTTTCAGGATTTTGCCTTCTGCGCAGGCCAGCTCATCAGCTATTGGACTGTGGGGGCTGTCGGTAAGACACAGTAATGCACAAAAGTTAATTCTTCAGCTCCAGCTAGACCCAATGGTGTTTGCTTTCACTGGGCAAATTTCAGTCTCTATATACAGTGCATTAACAACCACATTATATATAATGTCAATTAAAGTATCTTTCCAAGTTGGACAAGTTTTGTTAACATTCTTGCTAACGAATGCAAAAGTCTGCAGAATATGGAAAAAGCTTTAGATAATGGATAGTTTCTGTTGTCAGAGTAACATAACACAAAAAGTCATACTTTAAACATGTTCGTCTGTTCTGCAGTAATGCAGCCTCAAGTTTCACATCTTTCCCTATCATGAAAATGTTTTAAAAAAAGGATTTTTTCACGAGGAAAGGTGAAGGACCCTAAATAAGTACACCGGTGAAAATGGATATTGTTTAAAATATTATGAATTGAAAATGAAATCTGGGGTTTAGTGTGCTGGCAAGCCAACGCAAACAAAAATCCTTTCGGCCCTGTTGTTTACACCACTCCTAAAAATAGACGCCGTGTTCTCCATGCCAGTGGAAAACCAAGCACTGCTTATCATTAAGCCAACACTTGGCTGGTTTCTGTCTGGAAAATGGTAGTAACAGGCAACTGGACGCCATGATGGAACAAAATTGATGGACAAAAGTCCAAGCTGTTTTTTTATTTTTTTTTTCTTATACTTATTGCCCCTCTCTGCCTATTAGATGACATGATGGAGGACATGGATGTAGATCTGGAGAAAGAGTTTTTGCATGATCTGAAAGAGCTAAAGGTTCTGGTTAATGATAAAGACATGCTGGATCTGCACAAAAGGTAGAGAAGAAGCTGAGTGTAATATCAAGCATGTCAGCAGTTGTGAGTGTTTCAATGGTTTCGATAATCCTGTTTCTGTTGCAGTCTGGTTTGCTCCCAGCTAAAAGGCAAAATCAAGGTCTTCACTGAAATGGAGGCTAATTTTAAGGTGAGGCTTGGACCATGATGTTTGTGACTTGTTATCCACAGTAGTGTGGAATTTGCACGGATGAGAAGAAATCCCAGCCACAGTCCATGGTATGGGTCAGTTAACAGGCACGCAAGATCAAACAAGGATAATCCATAGTCGTAAATGTAAACATGGGCATGGGTCAAGCCAGGAACACTGAGATAAAAATAGTTAAAACACAGCAACACAGGCTCAGAAATCACGTTAACATGAACACGATGAAACACAAGGGCTTTAATGGACAAACCAATCGAGAATGTACCGAAATCTGGCAAGAGAAGGCATGATGCACTAGGTAGTTACACCTATGACAGGGGTGGAGACAAGACCAATAAAAAACGAACATGGCTATATAAACAAAAACATAACACACAGTAGCAGTGCTGTTCATGCTGGAAACTGCTGCGTATACTGAGAAAGAGAACTCATGACAAAGTATGACATAGTGGTTGGTGACCTACTTAAAATCCCAATAATAAATAAATGTTTGTATGATGGGCAGCATGGTGGTTTGTTGGTCAGCACTGTTGCCTCACAGCAAGAAGGTACTGGGTTCAAATCCCAGGTTCAAACAGGCAGGTGCCTTCTGTGTGGAGTTTGTATGTTCTGCCTGTGTGGGTTTACTCTGGTTTCCTCCCACAGTCCAAAAACTTGTACATTAGGTTGATTGGCTGATAAAACTGTTAACAATCAGTGTCAGGGTTTTAAGCGGTGAGGGAAAAGTTGACCTAAGCCTTATGCAAGAGCAGAAATTCTAGTGAAGTACACAAAGAGTCTCTGTTAAGTCACTATACATCAGTCTATAAAACATTGTCCTTATTACGATTTACATTTGACAGACTCTTTCTAATCAAAAATGATTGGCTATGGATCTGAGTAAGATAAAGGTTAAGGTTTATCCAGCCGTATCTGTTTGAGCAGTGTACAGATAGTAGGTGAGAGAGCGAGATATACAGTTATGTTAAGGACTAAATCTCTGCTTCCTCACGTACTTTAGGTAGAGATGAAGTAAAGGCTAAATCCCACTTCTCCTCTTTGTTGTTAGATTTAAAACATTGTCTGCTGAAAATCTCAGGATACCAAACTAATTTGTTATCTTAAACATCTCAACAAGTTCCAAGCAGTTTTCCACTGACAGATGACCTGTTCTCATTATCTGCAGGAAATGAAACTTCGAATGCTGTTGTGTATCACGGCTCCTCTGATTCATACTCATCCTTTATTTAGCCGCTGAGTTACCACTTACTGTACACACTGAAAAGCCTACACTGCTCTCAGTGCTACACATTTCATTCACAATTTGAACTATTAGCAGGAATGTTAATTAAGCCATTTCGTCTGGATTTAAACGCGTAAACAATGTGCGAGTGTGTTGCTCATACGCGTTGATGACTTTGCTAGCAGGCTCTGAATGTGACTAGGTGTTGTCTTAGCACAGATCTCACCCCAGTGTGGGAGACTCACATTTCAGATGAATGAATGAACTAAAGAAGATGCGTGTATACGGAGCTCTCACTGGGTTTGTCACTGTCATCGGCTTGGCTAGTCATCTGCACCTTGGTGATTAAAGCGGCCAGATTTAGCTGGGGTTTATACAATAATAACATGCATGAATGAATCAATCTGGATATTTCTGTTTTATTTTTAAATTATGATTCACTCGTTTTTAACAACTTGTGAGTTTATTAATGTCTCAGAATGCGTTCTGCAGAACCTGTCCCGAACGCTGATCAACATCGCGTCGAAGCTCACCAACACCAAAGATGTGCGGGATTTGTTCATCGACCTTGTGGAAAAGGTAATGCAACTCCTTTGCAGAGTTTTGCCTCGATTTAATTACTCAGATCTTTACATCTTTAATGCACTGTGCCTGTAACTGCAGCACAGACTTGGACATAAGTCAAAGGTTCTGTTTAACCCGAGTTTAGAGGGACGAGGGATGTGAAAGAAACTCTTTTGATTCAAATGGTGTTTATTTTCACTTCATGCCAAATTTAACTAGGTGAACTTTAAGAACAAACATGGAAGTTTAGTCTGTTAATATGGAATATATATATATATATATACATTGTTTCATAAAAATCCATACATTTCTGCACTGATGTGAAATAGTCCCCTTCCTTTTTATTGTTTGCACCGTTAGCTTGGGGTCCCCTGGTCCACCAACATGCTTCTTTTGTGGTAAATCTCTCTCTCTCTCTCTATGACTCTCTCTCACTTTCTGACTCTCCCTCTCTTTCTCTCTCTTTCTCTCTCTCTCTTTCTCTATGACTCATGACTTTCTGACTTTTCTGACTTTCACTTTCTGACTCTCTCTCTGTCTCTCTTTGTGACACTCTCTCTCTCTCTCTCTCTCTCTCTCTCTCCCTCTCTCTCTCTCTCTCTCTCTCTCCCTCTCTCTCTCTCTCTCCCTCTCTCTCTCTCTCTCTCTCTCTCTTGCTCTCTCTCTCTCATTCTCTTACTCTCTCTGACTCTCCTTCTCTCTCTGACTCTGACAATTTTTTATTTCAATTTCAACAAGCTTTATTGGCATGACCATATACATTTACAGTATTGCCCAAGCAAGTTTGTGGCAGGCAGATACGTACTGTCCTGCTAGAATGCAGCTCTCCTTCCAAGAAGTGCATCTAAACTTCCAGTGCTATAAATGAGATATAACGCTGGAAGTTCTGACTGGATTAGAATTCACTGCCTGAAACACTACTTTCTCCCATCAGTTCATTGAACCCTGTCGATCAGATAAATGGTGTGTTGGAGACCTCAGGCTTTTCCTCACTTACTACACCAGCACTGCCCACACACTTGATGCATTCAGGTTAGTGTGAGTGGGGCTCTACAGTACATGTGTCTGTGTGTGATCATGCACACATGTTAAAACATTACGCCTCATTGTATTGAGAATTTCTTAAAAGCGAAAGAGAATTTCATATACGCATATGTCTTCTAACAGATATCAAGTGCTCTGGGAGAGGTACATGGGCGTCATCCAAAGCTGCATCCTGAAAATGTACCATGATTAAAACGGCGATCTGGTTCAATTCCTGCAGTGCCGTTCTCACCTTCACAAATTTCTTTCTATTACCTTTTTTATGTCTACACAACCAGATACGACCCTTTATAAAGTGTGAATATATTTGTTATATATTTATGATGTTATGTAAAATATATAAGTAAGTAAAATATATTATTTTTCTCAACAACGGCTCATAACCATCTCGTCCATTTTTCCTACAATCCGTTGTGTGCCTACTGCAGCAGATACAGCATAAGTCCTCTAAATGGGAAGTAGGGGAACTGTAATGTTTTCTCCCAGCGAAAAAATAACTATCAGTGTGCGAGTATTTGCCTGAAGGGGTAACTCAGCAGCAGGGGGCTTCAATTACCCCGGCAGTTCTGGAGACGGCGGATGGGGGTTTGGGCGTATGAGACTTTTACTGCCTTGTAAAAATCTGTGAACTGTGACAGCAGTCATCCCAATAACCCTCACAAATAATCATAAAAAATCCTCCCAACCAGAACAGTTGTATAACCTCTGTATGACAAGTCTCACTTAAACCAAGTTGTGTTCAGAGTGTTATATTAGCAGTGTCTTAAAAACAGTACATTTTTGTACTGCACCAAGGCTCCAGAAGCTTTGCCACCAAAAAGCTTGAAGTATCATTGTCCTACTGGCCTCCTAGTTCAGGTTTTATGGGTTTAATATAATATTGGAACGAATATGATGGGGTTGTGGCTTGCAGTGTACAGTACTACAACTGGTTAAACGTATCACGTTACACAACAAAAAACACCACCCTGGATGTTTCTAGGAAAAAGAAAGGCTAACAGGAACAACTGTATGCTCAATTACAGGTGATATATAGTCCCCTAGACAACAGGGCCCATTATTTTCTTTGCAATATACTGTAGATAGGTCAGTTTGAGATTAAAAAAGAATTAGACAATAGATCAGAATTTTAGATGTGATGAACAACTTTTGTTTAACCCACCCATATATACCTGCCCACCATAAAAATAAACAAAAGTATTGGACAGGTGAGTCTTGTAGCCAGTTGTGTCCTGTTAGATTGACTGTTTAAATAATTAACAGCTCTGAATGTACTCTTGGTTCTGACCCTGGGTTTGTCTGAACACTGCATTTCTTTGTTTAAAAGGATACACTAACATGAAGACCAGAGATCTGTGAAAATCTATCAGAGCCATTGCACAAGTATTGGGTAAAGCCAGTACAACTATTTGGAATGTCCTGAAAATAGAAGAAAGCACTGATCTGCTAACAACCTGAAATGAAGCAAGTCAGCTAAGGAAAATAACCGCAGTTGACAGAAATATTGTGAAGAAAAATCCAAAAACAACACTCAGTGACATTACCAACGACCGGCACAGGGCAGAGGGAGAGAGGATATCACAATCCACCATTTGAAGCAGAAATATAGAGGCAACATGCAATCCACTCGAAAGCAGCAAAAATCAGATGACCGGATTGGAATTCGGAACAGAAATAGAGATGAGACGCAAAAATTCTGGAACTAAGATTAACCTCCACCGAAATGATGAAACAGCAAATGTGTGGAGAAAGAAAGAATCTGCTAATGATCCAGAATATACAAGCTCACAAGGTCAAGCATGGTGGAGGGAGCGTGTTTCATGGCTTGAGCTTGCATGGCTGATTCTGGACCTGGATCACTAATCTTTACTGATGATGAAACTTGCAGCAGAATGAGTTCAGATGTCTACGGAAATATACTGTCTGCCAAATTTGCGGAGGAATCCATCCAATTTTATTGGGAAGAAGGCAACAAGGCAACATCAGGCAACAAGACCATGATCCAAAACACACTGCCAACGTAACAACAGACTTTATTTACTATCCAGGGAAATAAATGAAAGGTTCTAGACTGGCTAAGTCAATCAATGAACATAACTCGATTCGAGCATGCATTTTATTTCCTGTAGAGGATACTGAAGGTAGAAACCCACCAAACAAACAACGACTGAAAGAAGCAACTGTACAAGTCTGGAAAAGCATCACAGAAGCAGCACAGTTTGGTGATGTCAGTGAGTGGTATTTCTAAGGTGTTTAACCAAACAGCCAATCAGACAAAAGATCAATGTTAAATCAAACACACTTCCTCCATGTTGGTGTTAATGTTGATGCCCCTGGTAATGAAGCTGCAGTTGCCTTTACTGTTGTACTGTACAGTGATTGTTCCGGTCATCTGTGAAAGTCAAGTACCATTGGTTCCAGTTTTGTTCACATTTCCTGTTTTTGAGTCTGCACTGGAAAAATGTGACCGTGATCACCACGGCTTAAACACATCCCACTGAAATGATGATGCAGTTGCTGGAAAATGAACCAGAACCCCATGGCTCCCATTTAGGATCTTGTGCTTGAATATTCAGGGGAAAAACACACGCTAACTGTTCATAAACCTTAGGCTAATTAAGAAATACAACATGTTTCTGGCAGTCAGGGGACTGTTTTCTGGACTATGTTCCTCCTGTGACCCTCATTAATTTGTGTCAACAACGTTCAGGCCCCCTTTCAGCCAGGAAATCTCCAGCTGAGGAACCTGGGGGCAAGGGAACAGTTACTGAAGCTTCATACTGTATGGATTGAGAAAAACATTGCAGCAGATCCAAATGCAGCCAAAAACCAATGCTTTCAGTAACCCGGATTTTCTGTAATTTGTTTCAGAGGATCTGACTGACAGAACCCAGGTGCATTGTTTTCCTCATACTGGCAGGAGACAAGCAACGACACATGTTGCTTGTGTTTCTTACTGCTTGAGAGATGAATTTGGAATTTGGGCCTGAGACCAGGAATTTGAATCCTAGGGGGTTAGAAGGAGACAGGGCGGGAGAAGGGTGGCAAAGGGGGAGTGAGTGGGCCGTCTTAAGTTGATTTTTATCTCACAGACTCTCTGGGAATAAGTCCACCAGCTTGCCTCACTCTGAACTATTCAGACCTTACTGGAAGCACCCACTTTCTTATGGGAAGGTTTGGGGAGAGCAACAAAGAGCAGCTCACAGAATCCGAGGAGTAGAAGAAGGAGCAGAAACAGGAGCAGAGAGATTGATAGTAAAGGACGTGCATAGAGTAAGTGATTCATTATTAAATGTCCATTTGTGTTATTGTAATTTTATTATCAAACTGAACACCTTGGTTTTCTGGCTAGTTTCTGCAAGAATAAGTGGAATATACGGCTGCAATAAGTCATGCAATTAAAAAAAACGACATTTAACTGAAATCAGACACCAACATGTAGATTTGCATCACACACACTGTCACACTGAGAACCTCTGCAGTTGTTATCTAAGGCTTGCTGTCTTTCAGTCACATAGGCATTGTGGACCGAAATGGACTTTGTGATTATGTGATAGCTAAAAATCAATTGCTGGATCAATATGAAGATATCACAGAATAGAATATGATGAGATAATAAGATAAAAGATGAAAGCAAGCTAGGCTCAGATTTCTTTCTTTCTTTCTTTCTTTCTTTCTTTATTTATTTTTTCAGATAAAACCTTGATGAACAGTACCATTGTATGTGACTGGGTTATACCAAGAGTACTCAAGGGTACATTTTCTGTAGCTTCAGTACAGTGATATTTATTTATTTATATTTATTTAATATGTGTGTACACACCCACCGTGTGCACTATATGGACCAAACGTAGGTGGACATCTGACCATCACATCCATATGTGCTTTTTTTTTCTAAAGGCATTGCATTAATTTGGATTTCTTGTTGGAAATCTGTGCTTATTCACCCACAAGTGGTCTGGTTTGTTCATTGGGTTCGAGGTGAGGGCTTCTTGGCAGATCTTGGAAAATCATGTCTTTATATTTATGCCATATAGTGTATGCACAGCCATGGTCTCAATACAAGCCCCATTTTAAATGAGGTTGTTAGTATACACTACATTACAGTGGTGTCAGGCAATGAACTAACCACAAAGAAAAAAGCCCCAAAGCATCTTATCATATTATATCATATTTCTATACTGTATAAAGACATTGCTCACACATTCTTGTGAAAAATATCAATAATTCTCTAGTCATCTCTAGAGTTCGGGTTTCGGGACATAGGGAATGTTCAGGAAAGTCACAAAAACCGAGAGCTTTCCAAACATCAGTTCTGTCTTTTCCTAAAACCATGCTGTTAACATTTGAACCCAGGGTACTGAATACTATTGTGTAACTTTGTGATTTTGGGAAAGCAGCCTCAGTGTGACTATTATTTCCTCACAGTGTTGGCCTGCACTCATTTTCCAGCACAAATATCAGGAGCAGCTGTAGACTACACCTCATATATACAGGATATATTTATCATAACATAAATAAATGCCGTTATTATTTTGCGCTTAACCTTTGCCAGTGATGTCTAATTTGAGATTTTGTCATAACACAGTGATCTGATATGAGTAAAGTATTGGGTCAGATTCATGTCATGTAGAGTGTTTAAACCTGCACAGAGCTTTCAGAATGCTCTGGGCATACACTCGGCGTTTTTATTTCACCTCCAGTCTAAACCATTTACATCATTTGCAGGTGTGTTACATTTGGGATGACGGTTAGTGTTTCTTGGTTCAAATCTGTCTCTCTCTCTCTCTCTCTCTCTCTCTGCCTATGTGAAAAAATCGTACATATCTGCGTCTACATTCATCTGTGCACCAGTGTGTGTAACTATGAAGGCTTTTTGCTGTGTGCTGCTGTGGGTCACTCTGGTCTTTCTGTCTGTGACGAACTCTCAGTCACCTGTGGAGACTGGAACTTACACGGTAAGTACTAGAAATATCATTCTTCATTATCATTTAGTTTTAAGGAAGTGGTCTATTTGCACATCTTTCTTTTTTATTATAATTAATAATTCATTTATAATAACTTGTGTAAAGGGTTTGGGGTTCCGAGGAGGTGAATAATATTGTTAACTGTACACTATGTGTTATTATACAGAGTTGATATCTGTTTGCTGGCCAAACAGTTTGACATCATTAAGTGTGCTATTCCTTGATTACTAATTTTGGCATCTAAGTGAAAAGAAAAATGATTTTCTGGCTAGCGTACATTGGCCTGCTGAAGAATTCACCTTGTTGAATTTAGACTTGGGAATCAAATCTACACTAAATAGACCATTATATTTAAGTGGTGGGAAATTGTTTACAAATGAAAAAGCATAAAGCTTATGATTACACAGGTATTCACATGTGAAGCTGCGAAACGTCTAAATTGGTTCTGTGCCTACGGTTTCAATCTGTGTGCAAATAAATAAATGGTCACATGATCTGAATATAAGTATGGCTGTTCCTTGAAGCACCCAGAGTTTAGTAGAGAATACACCTAAACTCACAGACTCATTATGATCAAAACAAGCGATGTTAATGCAGCAATGTACAATATTATTAGTATGATTTCCACAGTATATAGTCACTACTCCTACATACACTATTTTGCCAAAAGTTTTGGGACGCCTGCTTTTACATGCACATGAATGTAATATGGAGTTGTCCCGCCCTTTGCAGCTATAACAGCTTCAAATCTTCTGGGAAGGCTTTCCACAAGATTTAGGAGTGTGTTTATGGGAATTTTTGACCATTCCTTTAGAAGTGCATTTGTGAGGTCAGGCACTGATGTTGGACGAGAAGGTCTGGCTCTCAGTCTCCGCTCTAATTTATCCCGAAGGTGTTCTATGGGGTTGAGGTCAGGACTCTGTGCAGGACAGTCAAGTTCCTCCACACCAAACTCACTCATCCGTGTCTTTATGGACCTTGCTTTGGTCACTGGTGTACAGTCATGTTGGAACAGGAAGGGGTCATCCCCAAACTCTTCCCCACAAAGAGCATGAAATTGTCCAAAATGTCTTGATATGAAGCTGAAGCATTAAGAGTTCCTTTCACTGGAGCTAAGGGGCCGAGCCCAACCCCTGAAAAACAACACTTGAATGGAGGGGTGTCCCAAAACCTTTGTCAATATAGTGTATATGTTCACAGAATTAAATCCCGCATTGTACAATATAACTTAATAATGTAAGGTAAGAGACCTGACAGGTAACTTGCTAGATGAGGTTACTAATTGTTTATCTATCTTGCCATTCCCACTAGTTTGCTCTTTAGTAAAGTTTAAGCTATTTGTAGAGCCCTTTGCCACCTTCGGGTTGAATTTGGAATGAATTTTGATGACACGCCCTTTGGCCCTTCCCCCCTAACCAAGCTCGCTTATGGGCTGAAAGCATATAAATTCTACATGTACCTTGTGAGTTGCCTTTTAAGGAAAAGAGGCTGTTCAGTTTGGATTGGGAGATCACTGAGGAAATTACTGAGATTCATTAAATGCCAACACATTGCATCTGTTTTTGTATGGTATCTTTTAAAGTTTAGAAAAGTCTAGAAATGGTTTTAAACTTTACAAAGCACACAGATAAATGACCCGGTGTAGGCAATGAAAAAATAAAAAATTCATATCGAGTCGATAACAATCTCTGAAGTGTTAGTCCTGTGTTAGCCAGTGTGACTGTTTTGATGTAACTGGCGATCTTTGCAGATACAGTATGTCTCAAGTTGTGTATGAAAATGTTTTTCTGGGTATGTCTCTCTGGCAGGAGTGCACAGATGGCTATGAGTGGGATGCGCAGAACCAACACTGTAAAGGTGGGTGTCAGGTGATTAGAGCAATGTGATACAGTGACTCAGTGATTTGTCCTCTGATTAGCATGAGATAGTGAGATATTCCAGACTTTCTGTCTGTTCTGACTTTCATTTTTGTTTTCAGTATTGCCACCATGTTTCAGGCTCTCCATCATCCCTCATCCGTTTTTACTCTCTCCTCAGACATAAATGAGTGTGAGACGATTTCAGAGCCATGTCAGGGGGAGATGAAATGCTTTAACCACTACGGGGGTTACCTGTGTCTACCACGCTCTGCCTCTGTCATCACTGCCCCCGAGCCTGCTGGCCAGCCAGAGCTCAGTGTTCCTGGTGTGTCCAATGGGGCTTTCAGTCCCTGTCCTGTGGGCTATGAGGCCCAGGGAGAGAGCTGTATAGGTAAGATATAGCGGAGGTGTGGCTTTCTTTCTGTGTGTATGCAATGCACACAGTGTGTAATAACACCTTAAATCAAACACTAATGACCTGAACCTAATGGAACCTAATACATCGGAATCAAAAAAATTAAAACAATATAAAATAAATAAATAAATAAATAAATAAATAAATAAATAAATAAATAAATAAAAATAATAATAATAATAATAATAATAATAATAATTATTATTATTATTATTATTATTATTTTAAATATCTAAATTTGTTGTATGCTTTATAGCTACAGTAACTAAATAACCTAAACTCCTGAATTTTGTTTAACTAATTTAGCACTGTTTGAGAGAGGAGATGCCTATGGAGGGCAGAATGTCTCAAAATAATGAATTAAATGATATGCAAATGTATTTAAGGGACTAATGAACATGGAACTAAAATGCTCTTAATTGAGATTTGATTTACACAACAGTTTAAGGTACAATTTTTCAAGCATGACATAAAGTTAGGTTAAATAAAAAAGCAAATGTTTGTTGGTTGCATAAGTATCCACTTTCCTCGGTCAGTACTTGGCCGCAACTACAACTGTGAATTATAGAAAGTCTTCTAGGACATGTCTCTATCAGCGTTGTACATCTGGATTCAGAATTTGTTTCATATTCCTTTAGAATTTATTCATAAACCACTTTCAGGTCCTTGATTTTTTATTCCAGTGTAGCTTTGGGATCCGTTCAAATTCATCACACAATCTCAAGTCCTACAACATGTTTGGTGGACATTATTTTACAGATGTAGATGAGTGCGAACTGAACCTGCATGACTGCCAGCCGAGTCAGCACTGCATTAACACACTCGGAACGTACACCTGCCAGTGTCCCGATGGCTACAGAAAGATAGGCCAGGAGTGTGTCGGTGAGACAGACGACTTTCATATGACCTATCGTCAGTCTCGTCCACCTCTGTGTGCCAGTAGGAGCCTGTATATTAACTATTCTCTGTCCTGCTAGATATTGATGAGTGCATGTATCGCTACTGCCAGCATCGCTGTGTCAATTATCCTGGATCTTTCTCCTGCCAGTGTGAGCCAGGCTTCCGGCTTGCAGGGAACAACCGCTCCTGTGTGGGTGAGTGATTAACCACACACGTTAACCACACACTCTAGTGTTAGCCATCAGAAACAATAAATACTTCACCACTTCTATCTCATTTTATAATAATTTCTTAGTCCTATTTAATTTATACTAATATTAAAGTTGATTTTAAATGTCTTTTTTTTTCAAGCAATAGATTGAAATGTATATTTCCATTCACCATAGTTCCCCTGTATGTTTTGCTGTATGTGTATCATTATGGGCTGTTGCCTTTTCAGATGTAAACGAATGTGAAATGGGAGCACCGTGTCAGCAGAGGTGCTACAACACTTATGGGACATTTCTGTGTCGTTGTGAACAAGGCTACGAGCTTGACTCCGATGGCTTCACATGCAATGGTGAGTGGTTAACTTCCTGAACTAGAATTATTTTTATACACTGACCAGGCATAACATTATGACCACCTGTGTTGTCAACCTGTGTTGGTCCCCCTTTTGCTGCCGGAACAGCCCTGACCCATCCTGCACTGTGTATTTGGACACCTTTCTATCAGAACCAGCATTAACTTCTTCAGCAATTTGAGCAAGATAGATAGATAGATAGATAGATAGATAGATACTTTATTCATCCCAAAGGGAAATTCACACCAAAGGGAGCAACAGTAGCTCGTCTGTTGGATTGGATCACACGGGCCAGCCTTCTCTCCCCACGTGCATCAATGAGCCTCGGCCACCCGTGACCCTGTTGCTGGTTCATCACCACTGTTCCTTCCTTGGACCACTTTTGATAGATACTGACCACTGCAGACCGGGAACACCCCACAAGAGCTGCAGTTTTGGAGATGCTCTGATCCAGTGGTCTAGCCATCACAATTTGGCCCTTTTGGTCAAACTCACTCAAATCCTTATGCTTGTCCATTTTTCATGCTTCTAACATCAACTTTGAGGACAAAATGTTGACTTGCTGCCTAATATATCCCACCCACTAACAGGTGCCATGATGAGGAGATCATCAGTCTTATTCACTTCACCTGGCACTGCTCACAGTGTTACGCCTGATCGGTGTATCTCTAACTAATGAAATTCCTAACAAGTGATTTTGACTTTGTGATGTTATGGCAAAAAAAAAATATTATGTGTTTAATCTGATACATGTTTATGTATACACTACATGTGGATGAATTCTGGCATACAGCTTAAACAAGCAAACAAACAAACAAAGAAGTAAATAAGAATTGGATTATTCTGCTTTAAATTAGTTTGACACCTCGACATTATGAAACCTTTAATGTTTTCATTCAGATATAGCTCCAGGTTTGGTTCCAGGTTTTGGTTAACATTCACATTAAACCTCAGAATGGGGAAAAATATGATCTCAGTGAATTTGACTGTGCCTAGTTGTTGCTGCCAAGATGAGGTGGTTTGGTTGTGGTAGTTCAGAAGCTGCTTATTCTCCTGTGATTTTACGAAGAAGAACAAAAAACATACAGTGAGTGGCAGTTCTATGGTTGGGTTAGAGAATGGCCAGTGTGGTTTGAGCTGACTGTGATAAGCAGAAAAGCATCTCAGAAGGCACGCTGAACCCTGAGGCAGGTGGGTTACAACAGTAGATGACCACATGAGGTTCCTCTCCTGTCATTTTGAGGCTACATTGGGTACAGGCTTCCTGAAACTGGACGGTTGAAGATTGGAAAAACATCAGCTGTCCCAATGATTATATAACGCAAGCTGTGATTGTAACTCCAGAAGTATTTTCAATAAATTATTTAACAAGGAGGAAGATCTGTTGATCTCATCACACTGAATTTTGGTACACTATTGTGTAACCCTACTTTCTTGGCTTCTTTAATACTCTCCAGTCTCTTTTCGGGCTGTGGGTAATAAGCAGGCTACAGTGGAGTTACAACAACTTCTTTATTTCAGCCAAACGGCAAGACAGTACATGAACTTTTCCTCTCTCTTCTCTTCTCCCTCACCCCGGTGCTACTACAACCTGTCCTCCCCGGGGAAAACCCCGGTGTTACTTGTTAGTTCCCTTTTAACATTAACACAACAAGCAAAATCAAATGTCACACATGCAGGGAAACAGACAAAATAATAATGTGCTATAAATAATAATTAAATAATATTCAATTCTAAATTAAAAAACATAAATAAATAAATACCTTATGGGTGTACTTCATATGATAATAAATAACATAAATCAATGCACAACTAAGGTTACAATTGCTCTGCTGTTCACTGATACCCCAACATTTGCTAAAAATATATCTAACTGTATTAATTAGTAAATAATAATGTGCTCTTATTTGACAAGCTATTGTCTTATTGCCACTGGGCGTAATCTTCTGTTCACAGACATTGATGAGTGCAGCTACTCCAGTTATCTGTGTCAGTTCCAGTGTGTGAACGAACCAGGCCGATTTTCCTGTGTGTGTCCTCAGGGATATCAGCTACTCGGCTCACGCCTCTGCCAAGGTAAGGCTTTACTCCGTTTTTCCTCAGCTCACACCTACTGCACCTAGATCATCATCACCATTTTCTCAAAATGGCAGAGGAAGCATGTTAGGTCGGTGGAAACAGTGACTCATAAAGAAATAAAGAATCCTACATTCTATCCTCCCCTAAAATCTGCCCATTCTCACTGTAGTGTTTTTTTATTCATGATGTTTCTGCTGTGTGTAGATGTGAATGAGTGTGAGTCAGGCACCCAACAGTGTACAGAGGGACAGAGCTGTGTGAATATTCACGGAGGATACCAGTGTGTGGACTCCAATCGCTGCCGTGATCCTTACATCCATGTTTCAGAGAAGTAGACACACATATGCACAAACTATTTCACTATTCCTACTGAGTGAACCAAAATGATTCACTTCTACTTTTGTAAATACACTGACCAGGCATAACATTATGACCACCCGCCTAATATTGTGTTGGTCCCCCTTTTGCTACCAAAACAGCCCTGACCCGTCCTGCACTGTGTATTCTGACCCCTTTCTATCAGAACCAGCATTAACTTCTTCAGCAGTTTGAGCAACAGTAGCTCGTCTGTTGGATCGGATCACACGGGCCAGCCTTCTCTCCCCACGTGCATCAATGAGCCTCGACCGCCCATGACCCTGTTGCCGGGTCACCGCTTTTCCTTCCTTGGACCACTTTTGATAGATACTGACCACTGCAGACCGGGAACACCCCACAAGAGCTGCAGTTTTGGAGATGCTCTGATCCAGTGGTCTAGCCATCACAATTTGGCCCTTTTGTTCAAACTCACTCAAATCCTTACGCTTTTCCTGCTTCTAACATCAACTTTGAGGACAAAATTTTCACTTGCTGCCTAATATATCCCACCCACTAACAGGTGCCATGATGAGGAGATCATCAGTCTTATTCACTTCACCTGTTAGTGCTCAGGATGTTATACCTGATCTGTGTATATGATATTAAAAGTACATTTTAGCATTTTTCACTCTAATCTCTTTCTGTCATATCACAATACCTTGTACTGAGAAAAGAACAGAAAGTCAATTCACTTAAATCTCATTTCAGTAGAGGCCTAAGAATTTATAGATTCTACAGTCAAATGCATAATGTGTAATTTTTTGTTTATGGGAGGGATTTTTTCCCCATTTTTCTCCTCAATTTGGTTACCTGTGAGATGACTAAATTACACATTACAGCAATGCCTTGCTGTTGTTTGTTGTGTAATTCATTTTTTCAGAGGTAGGATTGCTTTCTCAAGGGGAGCATTTTGTGGTTAGACATTTCCAGTGTAGTGGTATACACTATATTGCCAAAAGTTTTGGGACACCCCTCCAGATCATTGAATTCAGGTGTTGTTTTTCAGGGGTTTGGGCTCGGCCCCTTAGTTCCAGTGAAAGGAACTCTTAATGCTTCAGCTTCATACCAAGACATTTTGGACAATTTCATGCTCTTTGTGGGAACAGTTTGGGGATGACCCCTTCCTCTTCCAACATGACTGCACACCAGTGACCAAAGCAAGGTCCATGAAGACATGGATGAGTGAGTTTGGTGTGGAGGAACTTGACTGGCCTGCACAGAGTCCTGACCTCAACCCCATAGAACACCTTTGGGATGAATTAGAGTGAAGCCTGTGAGTCAGGCCAAAACTGGGACGTCTGCCTTTACATGCACATGAATGTAATATGGAGTTGTCCCGCCCTTTGCAGCTTTAACAGCTTCAACTCTTCTGGAAAGGCCTTCCACAAGGTTTAGAGAAGGCCTGGCTCGCAGTCTCCACTCTAATTCATCCCAGAGGTGTTCTATGGAGCATGAAATTGTACAAAATGTCTTGGGGAGTGAAATTCAATGATTTGGAGGGGTGTCCCAAAACTTTTGGCAATGTAGTGTAGGTCTAAGTACTTGATATTTTTTACTGCATTCCACCAAATAAGAAAAGCTATGGAATAACTCTTACTTCTGTCTTAATATCTGTCTAAAACCTTTATTGAATTCTTATTATGTAGTCAGTTTTATTAAACATGTGTTGACTGATTTCAGCAAGAGTCTTCCATTAGAAGAGTATTAGAAGTCCAATTTTGAGTAAACATCGCTTCTGTTCATTTCTCAGTACTTGGAAACCTCATGTCTGTGGGAAGGACATATGGAACAGATGTGATGGATAAGGCTTAGTTTGAGAAACACTGGAGTATTTCTTAACTTCAGGTGGCCAGACAGGAAATATCAGTGCCAACAGGGTTTTAGCACCCAATCTGTTCCTCACGTCCGCTCCCGCTCTCACTCTCACTCTCTTCTGCTTCTCTTTCAAACCCGCAAGTCGATGTGTGTGTCCGTCGGTGAAACCGGAATGCCGTGACCTGCCTTTCTCCATCGTGCACCGCTACATGAGTATCACCTCTGAACGCTCTGTGCCCTCTGACATCTTCCAAATCCAGGCCACCAGTGTCTACCCCGGAGCCTACAACACCTTTCACATCCGCTCTGGTGATGATGCAGGAGACTTTTACATCAGGGTAAGAGGAGATGTTTTTTAAATCGTTAAAATGACAGCATGCACAACGTTGTATTTATACTTTCAGAAATAACAAATAGGTGTATTATTATCTGAAGTGATTTTCCTGTGCATTTTTAGCAAATCAATAATGTCAGCGCCATGTTGGTTCTGGCTCGGGAAGTCAGCGGACCCAAAGAGTATACTCTGGACCTGGAGATGGTGTCCGTCAACCCCCTGATAAGCTATCAGAGTAGCTCAATCCTTCGCCTCTCCATCAGTGTTGGACCTTATGCTTTCTAAAAAAGAAAAAAGATACCAAGGATAAGCTGGGAAGTGTGAGGTGCTGTTATAAATAGAACAGTTTTGAAGGATGTCTTCATAACGGCTTTCGTAACATCTTACTTAAACTAAATTTTGCTTTCATGATTTTTACAGGGTCATCCGTTCATTGTAGATTGTAGAATGGTGTGAATGGATTTCGACTACTTAACGTTTCTTTCGAGAGAATCAGATAATCCAGGAAGATGCATGTCTATTTTGGTTGTAATGGAGAATCGAATTGAAAATAGTAAAGTATAGGACGCCATTTATTTAAAAAAAAATCTTTCCCAGGAAACCAGTCAGGTAATGTTTATGTAAGATGCGGTGAATTTGACACAACCTTCATAATAAAGTGTTACCTGATAGAAAATAGACAAGTGTGCGTGGTGAAGTGAAGACAGCACTGAGAGGTCTGAAATTTGGCACAGCTGTCTGGGAAATTATCCCACCGCACACCCTCCCCCCCACCCCCTGCCCCCCGCCGGCTGTGTGACTTACTTTAGCCTGATTATTCTGGAATGTGTGAAATCATAGGTACATTCATTTCTCTCACTTTCTCACCACACACACACACACACACACAAAACACACACACACTTGTCGTTGTGTTCTTGTTATGACCATAGATTGACATAATTAGTCCAGTTAATTAAAGTTATGCCTAAAGATAGATTTAATCCTTACCTTAACCTCAGTAGAGGTTTTTTAGCTTCTTATTTTTGACTGTCATATATTCCTAGGCTTGCCGGTGCATTTGATCCCCAACAAGATATAAAAACATCCACCTAAATCTGCTATTCTCCAAACACACACACACACACAATTACACACTTTCACACACACTAAACCATGACGGATTCATTCAGAATGAGCCTCTATGTTTTTCAGTTATCTCCCAGAGAGTTAAAGTATCTATGATTGTTCTACTTTCCAGGTTTACTTGAAACTTACTGTTTCAGTAAACAGAAGGAACACGTCCTTTACTAACGATCCCTCACTGAACTCCTGATCATCACTTATTCCACAGCATGGAACTGATGATGGGAAAACACACCACTATTTGATCGTGATCATTTTAAAGAGGGTTGTGTAAAATAGTTTTGTATTTGCTGTTGTTTATCTTAGTTATTGGAACAGACGGAGATATGCGTTTTAAAAGTCTCACCAGGTACTTGTTTTGTTTTTCTTTACTAGTTTCATTTATATTTTACTAATTCACCAGGTGCTTTTACGTGTAGCTGAGATGATGATGAAGGTTAAGATCTTTGCTCAGGATCCCAACAGTGGCAGATTTGAACTTCTGGTCAGTAGACCAAAGCCTTAATCACTAAGCCAGTATCACTCACCTGTTGTCCTATATCTCTTACTGAAATATTCTATTTATCATGTGTAGCATATTGAACAATACAATGTCTGTGTAGTTTGTCATTAGAAAACGGAAAAATCCACATAAATGGCTGTGTTTATATCCTCATTAAGGAGATCCAGATTAAATAAATATGCTTTTTTAAACTCAGTATTCTGTTTTTTTTTTATTAACTATCATGTCACACAACAGCTAGTAACCAGGTAGTTGAGGACTAGCACCTGAGACACACAAAGCTAGCCACCACAACTCGCCTTCAAATTGATGCTGAAAGCTTGTTGGAACACCCTGTCTGCACATGAGCTCAAAAACACCCAGGATTCACTTTGATTGACAGGGGAGAGAGTAATGCCATCCTTCCCACCCACAGAGCATCACCAATTCTTCCAGTTTGGGATTCCTGGCTTGAGCATTGAATATGCCAACAGTGATGTTGCAAGACCTGCATTCACATAAGTTTCTCTTCTGGCATGTTACTGATCAACTAAAGATGTGCCCTGAAGGCTTTCCAGCAGCATGAATCTTTAAAGAAAGAGCTTTATTTCATTTCAAAGCACTGATATGAAGACCGCTTTCGTAAATAACGCCCTTACACATTTTCTTTATTAAATTGCAACACTTAGATTATGTTCACCATTCCAATCTTTCAAGTCAGTGGTTGATGACACTGATCACATCTGTGATATAAACCTGCGATTTATTCCTGTCTTATTCTTGTCAAGTCTAAGCGGTTCAGTCTTTCTGACTGATCAGAATCGTGAATTTAACAGGTTATATCTCTGACATTTCGATGTGCCTTCAAGCCCATTTCATTTTTAGCACCATATATTGCTTGACGTTTGTCTGTGTGTGTATCCTGGGTGTGTGAATTACCATGATTGCACTAATCGGCAGCTTCCACAGGGTGACACTGTAACACAAACACAATCCATGGAACGTAAGCGTGAGACTCATTTTCAGAAGGATAACATGATAACAGAGAGATAATGTTCAGGAGTCGTGTGAGCCCATTGAAAGGAAAACAGGGCGGGTTTGTAAAATGATCAGTACTTTGGATTGAGATAAACAGTGTGAATGTGGTGAATATTCACACAAAAGCAAACAAATCTTCGTTAGTGTGTTTCACTAATAAAGATCAAGATTTCTATTTCTTCATTTAATTGCAGCAGCCTGTAAAACCATCTGTAAAAAATATTGACAGCTGCATTTAAACCGTAATTTATTTCAGGTGCTTCCAAACAATCTATTTCCAGATGCGCTGTAAGATAATTGCAGCCTTTAAGCTGTACACATGATATACAACATCCTTTGACTTTAAGCTGAGATAGTAGTCAGAGACCAATCATAATCCTTCATCTAAGATGCTATACATTCTTAAAAGAGCAGCTTTCATTAGATGTTTTGGAGGAGTCTCTCAAAGAGGGATTTGTGCTATTTTTCTCTCATTAGAGAAGACAAATTAATATCCATCATGGCAAACCATCTGAATGAATATCTGCTTTATTCAGGATTTATCAGAGATTAGGAAAGAATGAATTAATTAAAGGTTAGGCAGTAGAGAATAATAGGACAAGAATTATAGACGGAGTGGTCTTTAATATGTATTTATGTATCTATTACATCTTATGTATAACCACATTCTGTTAAATAATTAATAAACAATACATAATTCACCTATTTATCTATTTAATGTGGAACATGCACTAAACAAGTCGTTCTGTCACCAGCCTCACTTTTCTCACACTTTTATAGTTTGCAAAAAAAAAAAAGGACAAACACAGCTTGTCATATCACTATGAAACAGGGTCCACCATCCTGAAGACTTTTATGGTCATTGTTAGAAAATGTACTGTTACAAACTGACACTGGAGACTCCTGCCTTAAATGTTTCATGAATATCTTCTCAATATGGATATTTATACACTTCCTTTGTTAAAATGAAAACACATTTTCTAATCAGTTTATCTTTATATTTGAGCATTCACAATACTTGTTTGACATCAGTAATGCTCTCAAGAAGAAGAAGAAGAAGACGAAGAAGAAAAGAAGCCTTTATTATGGCCACACATACATTACAGCACAGGGTAATTCTTTTCTTCACATATCCCAGCTGAGGAAGTTGGGGTCAGAGCACAGGGACAGCTATGATACAGTGCCCCCTGGAGCAGAGAGGGTTAAGGGCCTTAATCAATTGCCCAACAGTGGAGCTTGAACCCTGATCCTTCGATCAACAACCCTGTTGCCAGAAGAGTAGAGAATGTGCATTGAAGTAAACCTGGGAAAACATGCAGCATTATACACTGTTCAGGCGTAACACTGTGAGCAGTGCCAGGTGAAGTGAATAAGACTGATGATCCTCATCATGGCACCTGTTAGTGGGTGGGATATATTAGGCAGCAAGTCAACATTTTGTCCTCAAAGTTGATGTTAGAAGCAGGAAAAATGGACAAGCGTAAGGATTTGAGCGAGTTTGACCAAAAGGACCAAATTGTGATGGCTAGACCACTGGATCAGAGCATCTCCAAAACTGCAGCTCTTGTGGGGTGTTCCCGGTCTGCAGTGGTCAGTATCTATCAAAAGTATCCTTTAAGTCCTGTAGATATCCTTTAAGTCCTGTAAGTTGTGAGGTATGGTGCTTGGAGGCCCCACATCGCTTCTTACAGGACCTAAATGATCTGCTGCTAACATCTTGCCAGATACCACAGAACACATTCATGGAAATAGTGGAGTCCATGCCTCAAAGGGTCTGGACTGTTTTGGCAGCAAAAGGGGGACTAACGCAATGTAAGGCAGGTGGTCATAATGTTATGCAGTGGAAACCTGTGATTTGCCTTACAGGCAGAACTATTGTCAGAGCTGAAATTATAGAAAATAATAATAAAATAAAAACCCATCAGACTACTTTGACTCAATAATTGTCACATGTGAGCTGTTAAGCCATGTTTACAGGTTTAGAATTACACTAAAATTGCACAATTAATTTCTATTACATAATTCTTAATTCATAATTACTTTATTGTTGTTTATTTTAAATATATATTATATTGCAGATATACTTTGTAGTTTATCTGTTGGTGGAACATTTTGTTAGCCCCCTCTACCCCCACAAAGGGAAATGGACCATTATAATGCCATCATTGCTGTTAACTGGGTGCTGAAACATAAAGTGTGTGAGGCACAGCAATGTTCTCATCAAATTAAGTTGATATTCATCAGTTGACCTCAGAATTGTTGTTAAGTGGATTTCTTGAACCTGCAGTGGCAGTAAGGTGTTCCCTCCATTGCTAGGGCTGATATATTAGCACAAAGCACAAAGTGTGTGTGTGTGTGTGTGTCTCTGTGTGTGTGTGTGTGTGTGTGTGTGAGTATTATTATTGTAGTAGTGGTTACAGACACCAGCTTGGAGTAGATGACCTCACTCATTGGCTAGTGCTGGTACAACAGAGGCCTTGTGGGTAGAGCAGCAGATGGAAGAAGGTGGGAGGTAGCGGACATGTGACTTACAGGGTAAAACAAACCTTCAGACCTTCTCCTCTCTCTCCTTGGCTGCCCTTTCTGTATTTTTGATTGAGGTCTGTCTTTTACAGCATCTTCAGTCAGTCTCCTGTTGACTGTGTATATTTTCATCAGCTTTCTTAGTCCAAAATGATTTGCTACAACAGCATGCAGTAGGAGAATCCCCTCGTTCCACAGACTCATGACACTACGTCAGCGGCTGGTTTGTTTAGTAATGTAATAGTAATTACATAAGCACTTTTATGATGGAAAAACAACAACTAGGAAGACAAACAAGCAACATAAAAAGGCACGAATTGCAAAAATGTCACTCATGATTCCATATTTAGAGGTAAAATGTTAAAAACGGTATCTGCCATGTTAAAACAAGGGTATCACTGTCTATTTTTGTGAGAATACAGAGGCCGGGTCAGAGACACAGTAATTTCCTCTCCACCCCCTCATAGAGCACATCACTGTCAGGCTTTTAGAAACATCATGAATGAACTACCTCTGACAGCAATGAGTGATGAACAGATCTCTGCCGGTGACTGCAGTGATTACACAGTGGCCGAAGAAAAGGCTGTCATGTAGGTCTGTAATTGTAAATTGTGTCACTTCGCCCTTCCGGATAACTTCCTTCTGAATTTGCTGAGTAAAATGTCACACTTGCTTGATCCTATTTCTGGAACAGGGAGCATGGCAGTGAAACAATCTATTGTAAAGAACGGCTTAGGATGGGACACACACACACACACACACATGCAGGACATATGAAGATAAGAGTCGGGTCATGTCATGTTTATTTATAAAGTCCAAAATTGACAGCAGTAAGCTGTATAGGTGTAAAGGCCCATAAACCTTTTCAAAACCTGAGTTTTTATTAGATATTACACAAAATAAACAATGCTAAAAAATGTTGACAAAATATTATTTCATGTGTTTTTGGTTTTTCATGCCATTCTGTAAACTCTAGAGACTCTAGAGCAGGGATCCTCAAATCTGGCCCACGAGATCCACTTTCCTGCAGAGTTTAGCTTGAACCTTAATCAAACACACCTGAGCACGCTAATCAGGGTCTTCAGGATCATTAGAAAATCACAGGTAGAGGAGTTTGATCAGGGTTGGAGCTAAACTCTGCAGTGGATTGGCCCTCCAGGGCAAGATTTGAGGAACCCTGCTCTAGAGAGTGAAAATCCCAAGATATCAAGAGTTTTGGCATCCTCTGGCACTCACTGAGACGACTTTTTTTCACCCATTCTGATCTTTGACATGAATATTAACTAAAGCGCTTGATCTGTAGCACTTTGATGCTACCACACAAATGGTTGATTGAATAAATGCATGACCATTGTATTTTGTATTAATTATTCCTCCTGCACTTAGTTGACGAATTTAATTAAGGGGTTTGGATTCAATCAAATGCTCTATGGAGTGCTTCTGTCCTGCTCCCATGACCAAATTTTCCCAATTGATGTTTTTGGTTAAATTAAATCACCTTGACATGATCCATATGTAGAAACATCTCAAAACTGTCAGTGAATTGTTCATCTTAAAGCCTTGGGCACTTGATGAAGATTTTATCATTAAATCCTTAAAAACCATTGTAAATTATAACTGATCTACAGTGATACATCCAATCAACATACAATCATACACCGGTCAGAAATAACATTGTGAGCAGTGAGAGGTGAAGTGAATAAGACTGATGATCTCATCATGGCCCCTGTTAGTGGGTGGGATATATTAGGCAGCAAGTCAACATTTTGTCCTCAAAGTTGATGTTAGAAGCAGGAAAAATGGACAAGTGTAAGGGTTTGAGCGAGTTTGACCAAAAGGGCCAAATTGTGATGGCTAGACCACTGGATCAGAGCATCTCCAAAACTGCAGCTCTTGTGGGGTGTTCCCAGTCTGCAGTGGTCAGTATCTATCAAAAGTGGTCCAAGGAAGGAACAGTGGTGAACCGGTGACAGGGTCATGGGCGGCCGAGGCTCATTGATGCACGTGGGGAGAGAAGGCTGGCCCGTGTGATCCGATCCAACAGACGAGCTACTGTTGCTCAAACTGCTGAAGAAGTTAATGCTGGTTCTGATAGAAAGGGGTCAGAATACACAGTGCAGGACGGGTCAGGGCTGTTTTGGCAGCAAAAGGGGGACCAACATTATATTATATAGGTGGTCATAATGTTATGCCTGATCGGTGTACAATCCACAATAAAGAAACAAGTGCAAAACCACAAATTAAAACGTGAAGATCCTGGTCAGAGGACACAAAGGAAAGTAAATCCTTGAATGCTCTGAAGGTCCTTTGTGATGAGGAAGATGCTTTGGGACTGACTCATAAAACGTGGGGTTAAAAAAGGGTGTTATTTTCTTTCACCCATCAATACATTGCTACATTCTGTTCCTTGCTTAAAAAGGTTCAGTATTGCACAAAGTTCAGTACAGCATCCCTGCTGTGCTATTAAAAACAATCTCTCTTCCCGTCTCTCACAATGAACATATTTTGTTACTAAGATACTGCAGTTCTGTTGCCATGGCCGCATAGTCAAGCATCAAATGTTCCCTCCAGAAGCAAATGACAATAATGGAGTGGAAAGGCAAAAAAAACAACAAGGGTTTATCCTGGGAAATTAATTGGTTTTCCATCAAGTTTTCACGTACACTGATCAGGCATAACGTTATGACCATCTGCCTAATATTGTGTTGGTCACCCTTTTGCTGCCGAAACAGCCCTGACCCGTCCTGCACTGTGTATTCTGACCCCTTTCTATCAGAACCAGCATTAACTTCTTCAGCAATTTGAGCAGCAGTAGCTCCTCTGTTGAATCGGATCACACGGGCCAGCCTTCTCTCCCCACGTGCATCAATGAGCCTCGACCATCCATGACCCTGTCTCCGGTTCACCACTGTTCCTTATTTTGATAGATACTGACCACTGCAGACTGGGAACACCCCATAAGAGCTGCAGTTTTGTAGAAGCTCTGATCCAGTGGTCTAGCCATCACAATTTGGCTGCACAATTTAAACATCACTGCATTTGTATTACACTCTATTTGTAAAATCAGATTTTTTCTCTCCAGTCATGTCAATTCCCACCCACTTGCTAACTCTCCCCACCACACAACAACTACCACCATAGGAAGGTGGGCCGGGAGGAACACATGCTTCCTCCAAGAAACATGAATCTAACATGTCTTCTTCTACAAACATGAAGCCTGACACGTCACAGATGCCTGATTGGCTAATGTTACTGTGATTGACAGTATAGATAGAGAGTATGCCAGCTTTCCCAACCATAGTGCACAGCCAAGTATGCCCAGGGATGGCTGGATGAGTTATCTGGATTTGAACTGATGATCTCCTGATGTTTCTTCTTCTGTACTTTGAAGAATTTGTATAAAGATGAGTAACTGAACATGTAGAGAATTTGGCACTTGATGACCACATATGTTATGTTCGTGATTAGGAGACCAATCTCAGATCCAGCTGAGTCTATTTTCATACACATGTTGGATGCTCAAGCCTCAGGCGAAAAATTCTGACACGAGGTCCATAAGGAAAAATAAGAAATAAGTGCAAGAAAATAGTTTAGTCACCCAAATACAGCACAACAGAGTTACCCTTGAGAATATGGGTAACTATGAGTTATTGGAAATTAGCTAAACAAATCCATAAAAAACCTCTTCCTATAATGTTCCCTACAAAGACCCCCCCCCACACACACACACACACATGATGCAGAAGATAGAACACCTGAATGCTAGCGATGATGGGAAGCTTTCTGCAGTGACACATAATTGAAAGCACTTTGACCAGCTGAAGGTTGTTAAAATTTGCTGAATTTGTCAAAACGCCATTTCTTTCCAGCTATATTTCAAGGACACATGCTACAAAGTCATGCAGCTTGTGCAGAAACTGGACATGCAATGCACAGATGATGTCTTATGGACATTACTCATATTCTGGGAGCCTGCATCAGTCAGCAGCTAAGGAAGCCCACCCACCGCCATTTTGTTTTCAGCAGATGGCCACACCACCCACGTAATAAACAACAAAAAGCCTCAGGTGGGAGCTCTGGGGTCAGGGTGGCAGTTCTCAATGACTCATTCTCCCCCGTGGCCAAGCCCTCCAAGGAGCCAAAAAAAGTTTTTGTGTACAGCACAAGGCCTAGCGTATGTCCAGCCCTACGTCAACCTGTCTTCAGAAGTCATTACCTTTACACCCTTTTTATGCACCCGGCTCTCTCATTCTCCTCCATTCATTACATGGTCATTACAATGAGTGGGGTCAAGCATGCTGTTATTTGATCAATAATGGACAAAATTGCAGGAAGGAAAATGGCAAGCTGAAGCATTATTAGTGGTAATAAGGATGGCTCAGAAATACCCCGAAAATCAGGCTGCAAAAATACAAAAAGAAAGAACTTCATCTAATGCAGAACTACATCAACTTCGGACAAAACAATATCAGAGACGATATCTAAAAGCTCAAAACACATACCTCTAATACTTTGAAGTTTTATGATTACAGAGAATTCATTGAATTGCCTAGTTAGCTTTGCTCTTAAGTACAGAGTTGCGCTCTGCAGATGCTGCTCTCTCTCTCTCTCTCTCTCTCTCTCTCTCTCTCTCTCTTTCTATTCTTACATTCTTTATATAGATTGATTTTTATGAAAACAGGTAAATTCAAAGAGGTCTTTTGTGCTGAAAACTAAAAATAAACCTAAACCTCTAAGAAGAGAGAGAGAGAAAGAAAAAGAAAGAACATGCACAAGGTTGCAGGCTGCACATGCTTTGTGAACAGAAGGATGGAGGGAGGAGGGAAATGTGGAGGCGTTTGCTCCACTCATTTAATCATTGGTTGGGGTTTTGTGTGTGTATGTGTGTGTGTGTGTGTGTTTTAAACTTTCACACACACTCATGTACATAAACACATATATTCAATCGGCAAGCACACGTTCAAGATGCATGCACTCTCACATTCGCATACACAGACACATATTTCTGAGTCGCACATTCTCTTTCACACCTAAATGCAGTTGGTAAAAAACTTGAGAGAACAGCTCATTTAGCACCAAGCAGCATACTGAGAGCAGACAGTACAGCTCATGGAAGTGATGAAGTGTCACACAGTACCACCACAACTGACCACAGTACACAGTCTGTTTGCCTAAAGTTGGTCAAGTTTCTTAAAAAAAGCTGGATCATATGCAAGCAATAAAACCCAACATGTTTTGTTGTTAGAACAATTAGAGGAAACTAATCAATGCCAGTGTTGTTACCACCCTGATTACATCATGCCCTGAAGTGCTTTATTCCACTTATGCCACAGCAATTTATCAGTGGTAAAAACATTTTTAACTGATTTAAAGCAGTGCTTTTAGTTATTTACACCAACATTATGGTCACTAACAGGTGAAGTGAATAAGACTGAGTATCTCCTCATCATGGCACCTGTTAGTGGGTGGGATATATTAGGCAGCAAGTCAACATTTTGTCCTCAAAGTTGATGTTAGAAGCAGGAAAAATGGACAAGTGTAAGGATTTGAGTGAGTTTGACCAAAAGGGCCAAATTGTGATGGCTAGACCACTGGATCAGAGCATCTCCAAAACTGCAGCTCTTGTGGGGTGTTCCTGGTCTGCAGTGGTCAGTATCTATCAAAAGTATCCTTCAGGTCCTTTAAGTGTCTGCTGCTAACATCTTGGTGCCAGATACCACAGCACACCTTCAGGGATCTAGTGGAGTCCATGCCTTGATGGGTCAGGGCTGTTCTGGCAGAAAAGGGGGACCAGCACAATATTAGGCAGGTGGTCATAAAGTTATGCCTGATCGGTGTATAATGTTGTGGAACATTCACAAAATAGCCCCTGTTCCTGTTAGCATTTGTTATAGCAGTGATCGACAGGTCTTCCCTCATCAGCCTCCAATTTCTCTATCTTGAAGTTAATAAGTTGTGGTGTATGTTGATACTACAACCAATAACATCTGGAATCCAGCAAAACATTGAAAACCTAACTAGCCAGAGAAAGAAGACAGGAGACCATCAGGTTCAGCAACATTGTCCATGTTGTGCTATCTTAGCGTTTGAGTGGGAGAGTTGCCAAGCAACAGAAATTATCTTTCCTTTAAGGAACAAAGTGAGGACCATGCTTCTCTCGATTTAAATATATACAGGAAAAAAACGATAGAGAAGATATGAAAACAGTGTCCTTCATTTTGTGTGTGTGCATGTCTCTCACGTGTATGGTTATACAAAAAAACGTTTGAACTAATGTCTCATGTTCACACAGATAGCGTGGTCTAAAACAACATGGCTTACAAGGGATCAATGTGCAATAGACTGCAGAGAAGGCAATCTCACCTCTGCCTAATGTTGGGCTGAACCATGCCTCTGTACATAAGAACTTCTTAAAAGATCTAAAATTAAAGTAGAGCTTTTTGAAAGTGTGTTTAAAAATGATTAAAGACATGAACATATGATTGTATTAGTGCCCTAAGACTGGAACCTCCCATTTTCAAGCATAAATTCACAAATCTGAGCTCTGGTTGGTAAAATCTGTCATTTGTCTGTGAAAAAGCTTCTATCATGGCCTTTGCTAGTTTGTTGAAAGCTAAATAAATGCAACATGGTGTATGTGTGTTTGTGTGTGTGTGTGTGTGTGTGTGTGTGTGTGAGTGTGGTGATACGTAGGTGTGTGTGTGATGATGGGTAGACATGGTGGCTGAACATCGTGAGCGATCAGCCTCCTACCAGCTTTACTACCTGTATGCCTGATGCAGCACAGAGGAGTTGAAAAACACATCTACTGATTATTCATCATTATTATTATTATTATTGTTGTTGTTGTTGTTGTTGTTATTATTATTATTATTATTATTATTATTATTATTATTATTATTATTACTACAAGTAAAACCATATGTCCCCTCATGTCATTGCATATGGACCGGTTAAAAATGACTATGTCCCTCTTAATATATGTCATCTATATATATTTCCCTTTATTTATAATGAGAAAACCCTTCAGTGTTTCCTCTTGGCTTATATAGACCGAAAACCTTTCTCCAAGTCTCTCTGCATGCCCCTCCGTCCAGACTGAGAGTTAACCTCCGCTCTGTCGTGGTCTTGGAGTTATATAAATACACGGACGGACAGACAGATAAATCCACTGTCTCCGCCTCATGCGGCCCTATTTTTTGTCCATATCGGGCTATGTGCGTTGAAGGGGTTCCCATCGTCCTCTCACGTCATCATCAGGGAGTGAATGTAGGAGATGCAGAGACACATGAGAATATTGATTCCGATGTGTCAGTGCACGCCCCCGTCGCTCCTTCTCTAAGGCACTTTCTCTATATAAAGGGCCTGGATGCAGTATTTCTACCAGAACCGAGACACGAGCCGAGAAGAATTCCTTTTATCTTATTCATCTCTAAATAATATTACCCATCCGGAACCGCGAGAATTCTGAGACAATGTTTGTTTCTTGAAGTTTTCATTTTCTTTATTTAGCTTACTTTTCGCTTCCAAACAGTTGCCCCAATGATTAAATAGGCGCTATAAGATTTAAAGCCTGTCCCTTGAACCAGCGCTCGATTCCCGTCACACACCGGCGGTGAGACTCAGACCACCTGTAGGCTTCAGCCGGGAAAAATGTACCGCTCCACGAAAGGCGCGTCGAAAGCGCGAAGAGATCAGATCAATGCCGAGATCCGTAAATTGAAGGACCTGCTGCCCATCTCGGACGCAGACAAGGCTCGCCTGTCTTACCTGCACATCATGTCCCTTGCTTGCATGTACACAAGAAAATCCGTCTTTTTTTCTCAAGGTGGGTAATGCTTATTTTAACTAGAGATTCTTTTTGATCAGCTTTAATCATCAACAATCAGTGTAACAACAGAATTGCATTCAGTCCGAGAATATCGCGTTATTGAAGTTGCTGTCCGTGGTGCTGATGTTCACTGCTTTGTTAAAGGAGTTTGCTGTTTTTGGACCAGTGATTAAGCTCTGGGTTTCTTTGACATTATAGTCGTTTTTGTGAAAGGTTAGGGTTAGGGTTTCACAAAAATTTAGAGCTTTTGTCAAAATTAGGCTGACCGACATTAACTTAGTCTCTTCTTGTGTCTAGACATAAGCACAGCCGGGACCCAGGATGTGAGCCCAAGCTTCATGTGCATTCCTGAACTCGCTGAGCTCATGAACACCTTACCAGGTTTTTTCCTCTTGCTGACAAGCGAGGGCAAGCTCCTGTATTTGTCCGACAATGTCACCGAACACCTTGGGCACTCAATGGTGAGATATATGAAACATTCATCTTTCACATGCACTTAAAAATATTATTAATTATTATTAAATTATTTTCCTCAAAAGGAAAATAGCAAGGGATTTTTATTTAATTTTTTTATTGAATTTTGTTTTTTTTGGGGGGGGGGGGAGGTATTGTTTAACAAGAACTACTCAGTTTTCTTTGTAAATTACATTATTTTCTAATGTTGAATATCCTTATGTCTATGATTACAGGTAGATCTAGTCTCACAGAGTGACAGTGTCTATGACATTATTGATCCAGCTGATCACTTTGTCATGAGGAACAATCTTGGGGCAGTCACTCCACCTGACACAGGTAACAGAAAATGCTTGAGTCATTCCAGCAGTATTTGAACTTCATGCCCCAGATCTTCATTCATAATCTCTATAAATATTTACATTTTTAGAGCGTCTCTTTCGCTGTCGCTTCAACACTTCAAAGTTTGTGAGAAGGCAAGGCTCTGGTAACAAGGTGACTCTGGTGCGAGCACGCTGCCTCCCATTGCCCTACCACGCATCATCTTACTGGACCTCCAATGCAGTGTGGGTGTGTTTCTGTTCACCTATGGAGCTCCAGGCATCGAACCCTGCAAGTACCAGGAACCCACTCCCTACCCCACCAGCTGAGCAAGCTTTTCAGCTGACCTCCTTCCACTCCCAGCACAGCCATGATATGAGGATACAGACAGCCCAAGAATGGTGAGTGTTGAATGATTCTGCAGACATTGCCAGTGTGATTAGTAGTCAAAAGCAAAGGTAAATAGAAATTACTATTTTTTTGTTTCATGGCAGTGTCAGTGTCTATTTGGGCTATGACGTGGACACACTACGCTCTCGCTCCTGGTACAGCCTGCTACATCCTCGAGATCTCTCTCATGCCTCGGCGCAGCACTGTGCCCTCTGTGAGTTTTATGTACTTATACTACACGTACAGCCACTGTATGACTTTGATTCACTTGTGGTAGCACCGAAAGAGAAAAGGAGTAGTATGATTAAAGTATTTCCTTATTCCTTTCTAGTGCGCGAAGGAGGAGAGAGGCAGGTGGAGATGGTGGTTCAAGTGGAGACAGCTGACCATTCATGGGTCTGGCTTTACATGGTCCTTCAGCTCCAGTCTGGAGAACATCCCATTACGTGCCAGAATTATGTCATTAGGTACTACCTTTTGTGACCCTTAATGACCCTTCTTTTATCTTTAATTGTGTGATGTTATGGAAAAATCTCATACACCTTTTTTGTCTTCTCTCATCCTTTAGTGAGTCTGAAGCATGGTCTGTGCGTCAGCAGCTGAACTCTGAGCAAAACCAGCTGGCTCTCCTGTACCAGGAGGGTTTGGCTCAACAATTCTCTCATCCCCTGTCTAGCCCAGAGCAAGTCTTCACCCCCAGCAGTAGTGGCTTGTCTGCTCAATCATTTGACTTTAGCTTTACTGTCTCTGGACGCAGCTCCTCTGAGGAACTGCCCAGCACTTCCACCCTTCACTCAGGCTTGCCACTGGGCTCTGGTCCCTGTTCAAACTTCCCCCTAGATGAAAATGACTTTTCTCAACAACATGAAAGCCACCAGTTATGCTTACCAGACAGCACAAAGTTCTCCACAAGTTCAGACCCCACTCCTCATTCCTCTCTGACTGTCATGACCAATATGGCATTTCCAGCTACCCAAACCCCTATGCCCCTTGCACCCCGTTTCATTTCCTGTGTATCCAAACCACCCAGCATAGGGGAGATGCTTTGCACACCACCATACACTCCAAGACTTGGAGGAGGTCATTTCATGTTTGGAGAAGATTTCTTTAAACCAGATTTGGCCAGCACAGTCACCCAAACCATGCACTCAGTCAATCACCCATCATCCCACTCAGCAGACACAGGAGTGACACTATCTGTACAGCATGGCAGCAGAGCTCTATATGAGAAGCTACCTCCTACGCCAGATAGTCCAGTCAATGATGAATGTGCCCTTATGGCCTTACCAGAGATCAGAGGGCCTCTGTATGTAGATGTCCCTCATTCCATCCATCATGGTCCACCCGAGGGCCTCCTGACCCCAGAGGCTTCTCCTACTGAACAGCGCTGTCCAGGTTTTTTCTCTCAGCGAGCTATTGATGAAAGGGAGAAAATTGAAATCTCACTATTAGCTCAATATCTTAGTTCAGTTGCTGAGGGCTTCTGGAAAGATCACTCCTCCTCTGTCCAACCAGAGCAAAACTTGAAACTTCTGACCACTGATTTTCCACCCACCATGTGCTGTGGAGAATCTCACTCATCACTGGATCATGATGAAAAAGAAGAAAAATTTGCTAACCCTCTTCCAGCTCCTTATTTCTCTTCCCCTTCCCCATGTTCTCATCCTCACTCCTCTACCGAGCATACTCCTCCTGCCCAAGTGAGCACCTGCTCCACGGGATACACTCAGGAGGAGGCCCTAGTTGGTGTGCAGCACCTCTGTAGCGTCCAGTCGACGCACTGTACCAGCACGGTTGGGAGAAGGTCGCTGGAGTCAGGGGCGCAAGATGAGGGAAGAGCTTCAATGGAGAGCATAATGGATGATGATATCACTCTCCCAGCCTCCCCACAGTCTACCCCTGCTCCAGAAAATGACCCCGCCCCTGGTCTACCCTGTGACCAGTCCCTCCTGGAGGAGCTGGTCAACATGGAACCCGTGTTCGAGGCAGCTGCCTCGGTTAATCCTGCCTTGAGGCAACAACCTGAGTTGTATCAACTCCCTTTTCAAGAGTCACCACAGCACTTCTATCAAGGTGAGAATCAGTGAACGGTGTTGATGTTTGGTTTGGTTTATTCAAAGACAGGATTTTGATCGGCTTTTTATATTCTAACCTGTTTTCTTTATGTCTTGTTCTCTTTCAGATGGAACCAGTGATCACATGTTCTAAAATAAGTCTGTGACTTAATTAAGTATGGCATATTGTCAGCGTTTTCATATTATATTAATGATTATATTTAAAAAAGAGAGATTTTAACATTGAAAAATGATTATTTTGTGTTTGTACTTGAACAAAATGAATGTCATATGAGCACTTGTATTCATGGACTGTCATTTTGAGGGAAAAAAATACTTAAATGTATTCTTGTAATGGCAATTTTACAAAATGCCACTTTGGTATTCACTTATAGTGAAGACTGTGTTTTACACAAGGATAATATTGAAGAATATTGACACTAATTTTCGGTTCTATTGCACCCATACACCAATGTAGAGTTGTCTACAGCAAAGTAGAGGATTGATTCCCGAAATCTTGTTATTTATTATTCTTTGATGTTGACGATGTTTGTGCCTGTGCAATTACATAAAGACATGAAAATATTTTATTCTATCAAAATGTTAATAAAGATCTTATTACCTTCCATGTTTGTCTTGTTTCTAAGCTAAACAGAAGGGGAAAAAAGCTGAAAAATATATACTGCAGTCAATTTAATTAAATGCAATTTTATCAAAGCGAGGATCTTCAGTGTCCATGAGTTCATTAATACTGCCCCCAACAAGACTATTGTTTTTTTTCTACTTCCTGCTTTTCATTTAGAGCCTTTTTAGTGTGTCTCCATGGTTTCATGGACCTGAGAGCTGCTGACTGACGCACATGATGAGGCGCTAGCTATTTTCCTGATGTATGCTCTTGACTCAAGGCATGGTGGAGACAATAAGCTTCCCACTCCAACACACTCTCACACACACGCACAAAAACACACACACACACGCACAAAAACACACACACATGCACCCTATACTCATTCACTCAGCCTACACGGTGCATGATAATACCCTATATGGTTTTTCCTGCCTCCCTCTCACTTTCCCTGTCAGCCTATGCCTCGAAATGTCTCTAGCTCCATTTTCTCTCCTGTTGCTGAGGCATTTTAGATCCTACACATACAGGCTCCACCTCCACGGCCCTGCTAACATGTCAACTTTATTCAGTTCGGTTCATGTCCATTAAGAGTGTCCAACATACTAATGACCCACCTACTCCTACACGTACCCTAAAATATCACCATGCCCATCCGCATCCTCCCATTGCCCACCACCACCACACTTTCTCACTCTTTGTCTCATCTTTCTGTCCTTGTGAGAGCAGTAGCCTTTCAGTGCTGAAGAGGAACCAAAATAGACAGGTTTGAAAAGAGGAATTAAAAAAGAGAGATGAGGTTCGGAGGCCCACAAGGACTTTAGATGCTCGCTTGCTCCTCTCGCTTTCCTCCCACTCCTGCAATCAGTCAGTCGCACTTCTTTTCATCCTCCCTCTTTCACACATCTGTGCCTGCTCATTCATTAGTCCCCTCTTTCCTTATGACTCACCCTCACCCCTCGCATCCATCCCTCGCTCTCCACTCCTTCGCTCCGTTCCTGTGTTTATCACCCTCTGGTTGAGCATCCTCCAGTAACAGCCACACAAACAACCCATATACATGCCTACTTGTAACGATTGTGCAAGAGCAAACAAAAAAACTCTTCAAGCTCCTTGTATGCTGCAAAATGCCATAAACAGAATATGCGTCATTTTCTGTTCGAGAGGAAATAAGCAGTCGTTAATTAATAGTGCCATAATATAGAATAAGTGTCATAATATCGAATGGTTTAAATATAGACAAACCTTTAAAAACACACTAAAACAGAATTTGTTATTCTGTAAATCTCTGAAGTTCTGTTTAAAATCTAGATTGTTTACTTTAATTTCATTACATTCATGATACAATAGTTTGGTAATACCTGTCTGTCACTAGATTGACACCTGGTGGCTAACAAAATGAACTACACATTCACGGCTGAAGGACACTACACCATCTGCATCAGCTTCATGCACACCACTGGAAGAAGCTGCTGCAAAAAAATAGATTAAAGTATTTACAAAACCAAAATAATATAAAATACAGTGAATACACCGATCAGGCATAACATTGTGCCGGGTGAAGTGAATAAGACTGATGATCTCCTCATCATGGCACCTGTTAGTGGGTGGGATATATTAGGCAGCAAGTCAACATTTTGTCCTCAAAGTTGATTTGTTAGAAGCAGGAAAAATGGACAAGTGTAAGGATTTGAGTGAGTTTGCATCAGATAAATGTTGTGATTTAGATGCTGACATGATAGGTAACGTGTCTCCTCACAGTTCCAGGGTCCAAAGCTTGGTTCATTCAATTCAATTCAATTCAATTTATTTGTATAGCACTGTTAACAATGGACATTGTCTCAAAGCAGCTTTACAGAAGTATAGAAACCTAGAAAAAAATGATAAAGTTTAAAGTTAAGTTATTATTTATTCTTAACATTTATCCCTAATGAGAAGCCTGAGGTGACGGTGGTGAGGAAAAAACTCCCTGAGATGATTTGAGGAAGAACCCCTTGAGAGGAACCAGGCTCAGAAGGGAACTAGAATTTGGGTGACACTGGACAATAAATAATGTAAATGTAAATAATGTCCTTTCTACAACAGCAACCAAGACAATAATTCAAAAAACAAACAATAATTCCTTCCTGCCGAAACCTGACTGATGCAACGGCAGTTCAGAGACAGTGTGATAGTCTCTGAGTGGTGCTATCCACAGCAGTCCCCTGGGTCACAGGTTGTCCATGCAGATCTATCCACAGCAGCAGTGAGCACCACCAAGCCACGAGATTCCAGCCAGGGGTAGAGCGTCTGGATGGATCAGGCAGGTCCGGAAAGACATAGCAGTACATAAACAGGTATGCTAAATTGCCCCTGAATATAAGAATATATTAAATATCAATTCAGGATCCATAAGCAATAGGGGAATACTTTTCTGTTCTCAGCAGTACTGCTCTGCATTTCAGGTTCTTTCAATCCACCCACGAAGGTGGTATTTTACATTTGGTATCTGCAAGAGCTTCCAAAAATAAACATAACTGAAGTTCATCAGATAAGTTAGAATTCTTGCAACATGTCTTCTAGAAAGGTTTAAACTATTGCTTCATCATGCATACAGAAGGGAAAAAATAGTGGATCCAGAGACTGTCCTGGATTTAGTTTCATGTATAAAATATGATATAATATAATATAATATAATATAATATAATATAATATAATATAATATAATATAATATAATATAATATAATATACAGTCATGTGAAAATATTAGGACACCCCATGAAAGCATGTTTTTAATTTTTTTTTTTTAACATACTTAAACATACAGGCATTTGATCTTCATTTTTACAATATTGAAAGATTCAGGTAATACAACTAAACAAATGAAACCAAAGAAAAGTCTTTTTTTTAAATGATCTGTTAATTGTAATTTTAAAAAATCCAAATCCTTGTGAGGAAAAAGTAAGGACACCCCCCACATTTATTTATATTTAAAATGGAAAAATTGACCTACAGGTGAATCACATCAGGTGGAAATGATTAGAATATTGTTCCAGAGCATTGTGAAGGAGACTTGTCTTATTTAAACCCCAGACATTTAGCTTGGTTTGCTCTTAATTGTTGAAGTGAGAGGTACCACCATGGTGAGATCCAAAGAGCTCTCTGATGCCTTCAGAAAGAAGGTTGATGCTTATGAGTCTGGTAAGGGATCTAAAAATATCTCAAAAGAATTTGTAATCAGCCATTCCACTGTCCAGAAAATCAATTACAAGTGGAGAACATTTACAACAACTGCCACCATGACCAGGTTAGGCCGTCCAAGCAAATTCCCTTAAAGAGGTCTCCAAAAACCCTAAAATATCATCATGGGACCTACAGCAAGCTTTTGCTACAGTTTATGTCAAAGTACATGACAGGTCAGGGCTGTTTTTGCAGTGAACGGAGGTCCAACACAATATTAGACACGTGGTCATAATGCCTGATCAGTGTATGTTGTTTTTATGTAGCACCAGGGTCCTGGAGAAACCTTGTCTCATATCACTGTGAACTGCGTCAGCTATATATGGCTGAAATGACAATAAAAGCTTCTTGACTTGACTTGACAACTGCAATGATTGTGCACGGTAAGTGTTCAGTTATTTGGTGCAGTTTCTAATAAGTCCGCCAGAGGTCAGTGTGGACTTGTCGCTTGGGGACGCGTCAAAGACATGAAGTATCAGAAACATGCTCGGTGACGTCACTTTCAACATGGCGACCATCATGGCTGTGACATAAACGCAGCAAGAGGTCAACATTTCTCCCACGATCTCCACGCAAAGAGATAATTAAATATTTACATTTACGGCTTTATCAGCAGGTATGTCGTGTCCTCTGTAGCAAAATAATATTATAGTAGCATTAGGTAAGGGTGGTTTGCTGGTGTTTAGTCCATGCTGGTTAATTCACAGAGCTTTCTCCTCGTGTATCGTGTTTCAGTCTGATGGAGAAATGTCAGGAAACATTAATAACTTCTACTTTGTGTTGTTTTTGGGCTGCAGATTACTCAGTATGGCTTTTCTTGGGAATCTGAGACCGATGCTGTCCTCAGTCGTGCAAGGTGAGAGTCACATGTCCAAGATATAGTCTAGAATATATTAATTATAGACAAATGTGTAAAAGCATAGACTTCTTCATCTTCTTCTTCTTTTTCTTCATCTTTTTCTTCTTAAGCTCTTCATCGTTTTCATCTTAAGATCTCCATCTTATTCATTTTCTTCTTCATCATCATCTTCTTCTTCAGCTTTCAATGCATTACTAAATTGTGCACAAATGAATGCACAGATGTTTCAGGACTTTATATTCCTGTTCCCTTCTGTTCTGGACACAAATTTCACCGCAAATTTGGAAGAAATCCAGAAGTATTAGTATTTGGAGACATTCTTGAATGCAAAGATTGTCACTTTTGAGCTTTGCTTCTTTCTTGCTTACCCTCGTTTGAGAACAGAAAGATTGAAGTTTATTCTTTTCAAAGAGAGCGGAAGTCCCTTATGTGAAAAGCACTTTTGTGTTTTAACAACATCTGACTGTTCAGCTGGTACCTCAAACACATTTAAAACACAATTCTGTTTTTATACACCACACCGTCTTCTCTTCCAACAAGAATACATAATTTTGTGTGAAGTAGTGTAACATTCAATATGGTAAATGTTGTATTTGCTTACATGCTAGCCGTTACCCTGAGCTTTGACATGACAAGTCTGGTTTCTGATTAATAACCCTCTATACAAAATATTTATTTCATGAGGAATATAAATAAATGATTTATCTTATGATGTTACCGTTGCAGCATCCCAGTGTGCGTTCCCCTGGTCTAGACCTCTCTTAACCAGGACCATGGCTACACTCAATCAGATGCATCGCCAGGGCAAACCATCCCCACCACCCAAAAAGCTTGGTGCCACATTCGGTCGACCGCAACTGAAGGCCGTAGTTTTGAAGACTATGATCAGGAAACCCAAAAAGCCCAACTCCGCCAACCGCAAGTGTGCACGGGTTCGTCTCTCCAACGGTAAGGAGGCGGTGGTGTTTATCCCAGGTGAAGGACACAATCTCCAGGAGCACAATGTTGTGTTGGTGCAAGGAGGCAGGACACAGGATCTGCCAGGTGTCAAGCTCACAGTAGTCAGGGGCAAATATGACTGTGCCCATGTCGTGAAGAAGAAACAGTGACCCCTGCAACCAGATTCAGACTGTTCACTCTCTCCTCAGAACTGTTTGTTATTGTATTTATTTACAGTAACAGAGTGTCTCTGTTCTAGTTTATAAATGTTCTCAGTGTCTCACAATAAAGTAAATCTGTTCAGACCCAAACAATTTGTAGTGTCCAGTATGTAGTGGATGATTTAGTGAATATTTATTTTTACACCAATCAACCATAACATTGTGATCAGTGCCAGGTGACGTGAGTAAGTCTGATGATCTCCTCATCATGGCCCCTGTTAGTGGGTGGGATATATTAGGCAGCAAGTCAACATTTTGTCCTCAAAGTTGATGTTAGAAGCAGGAAAAATGGACAAGCGTAAGGATTTGAGCGAGTTTGACCAAAAGGATCAAATTGTGATGGCTAGACCACTGGATCAGAGCGTCTCCAAAACTGCAGCTCTTGTGACAGACGAGCTACTGTTGCTCAAACTGCTGAAGAAGTTAATGCTGGTTCTGATAGAAAGGTGTCAGAATAAACAGTGCAGGACGGGTCAGGGACCAACACAATATTAGGCAGGTGGTCATAATGTTATGCCTGATCTGCGTAGTTTATTGTTATCTGATGTTGGATTTAATTTGGTCATTAATTGTGTGTACTAATCCCTCTGTTAACTTAATCGAGTCCTGTTACAAATTACAAATAATTTAAAAGGGTAATTCTGACTAGCTCCAATTTAAAAAGATTTAAAAAAGGTTTTTAAGCACATTTCTCATACTTCCTGGCTGTGAATAAACAGTTCAAGATATTCAAAATACTAAGACAGTAAAATGCAATAAATATGTTTATTTGGTGCAGTATTTAGCACACATGCTGTTAATTAGAACTATTAAGAAACAAGGCCCCAGCTCTGCTGTACAGATGAGATGTAGCTCAGAATTAAGTGCGTCTGCCAAATGCCGTGAATGTAAATGTGTGTAACGCTGCTCTAAACTCTCGACAGCCATGCCAATGCCATGTCAGTGTCTGTCTGTGGTGAGAATACTCCAATCTGCACAGCAACAGATGGGCTACAGTCAATAATTCTTTCCCAATAATTCTTTCCATTTACAGGAACTCTCGATTATACTGTGCTGCTGCAAATCTGACACAAAAAACACAGAAGAAAGACAATCTGTCATCAAAATCAAAATCAGTTGAAAAACAGTGCCAGTTTAGTGAGGATGAGGGAAAAGTTCATCTAAGCATCTCTGAAGGTTTTCTGTTCTCTCTGGAAATTCCCTGAACTTCTTTTTGATGTAGTTTGCCGTCTCTTCCTGAGCCTGCTGCTTAGAAGGCCTTGTGTTGATAAACAAGATGCTAAGCAGCTCCTGATTGGCCTTCACTGACATGCCCAAGAGAAAACGCAGAAAGAGGTCATAGTGGCCATTTGGGGCTTGCAATGCTTTATCTATAGCACTCTTGTACAGTTCCACCAGATCCACTTTTGAACCCGGAAACTTTTTCATCTTTGTACTTTCCAGAACGTTTTTCTTGTGGTTCCTGAAAGAAAGGAAGACGTAAAGAGCCGCTAAGTACTCCTGCATCGTTGGATGAATGAAGCAGTCCACTTTCTCCTGATACATCATAAATGTTTCGCGGTAGAACTGTGTGCACAGGCCAGCGGTTAACACGGCGTCTTCAGCTTTCAGACCAGATTTTTCCCAGAGGTCTTTCTCGATCAGGAACACACCCTTCTCCAGCAGCTGGAAGGCCATCTTCCCAAGCTTCAAGAAGAACTCTTCATCTTGTGACAGCAGTATCATGCCTCGCATATTTATATGCAGGAGTAGCAGGTTGGTGTAGAATTGAGTAAGAGCTTTGGGGTGTTCTCTGCTACGGAGATCCTTCTCAAGCAATCTGCGCACCACTGAGCAAAACCGTGGTAAGTAGCACATAATATAGAGCGTCTTGCAAGACTTGATGTAAGCTACAACTCTTTCTGCCAGCTCCTTCTCGGGGATGGTGTTCCTGAAGTAGGCTTCTCTCTGTTCGTATGTAAACCCGCGAACCTCTAATAATTGGTGGATGCATTCTGCGGGAATCCGGTTGATCACCACGGGTCGAGTGGTCACCCAGACGTAGGCAGAGTACAAGAGGTTTCCCCTGATCAGGTTGGCGATTAAAACAGTGGTTTTTGCTGGCTCGCTGTGATCACACCAATACGCAGTGTTGCGAAAGTCAATGGGAATAGTGTACTCGTCCAAGCCGTCACAGATGAACATCACCTGGCAGCCTTCAAACTCAAGGTTATCTACTTTTTTCATCTCTGGATAGAGTCTACAGATTAAATCCACGAAGCCTATCGTTTCCTCGGCCACTTGGTTCAACTCCTTAAACGGCAGAGGGAGCAGAAAAAAGATGTCTTGGTGCGATCTGCCTTCCACCCAGTCCAAGATAAACCTCTGAACTAGAAACGATTTGCCAGTCCCTGGACTTCCTTTAGTTATCACTGTTCTTATGTGCCTCTTCTCAACAACCTTAGAATTAAATATATCGGTGAAGGACAATGTGTTTTTATTGCTGCGAGAATCCTCGTGCAGCTCCTTTATCTGTCTAAACTCATGCTCGCTGTTCACTGCAGCATTGCCACCATCTGTAACGTACAGGTCAGTGCAAACGTCCTCGAAACGGGTTTCCCGGGGCAGGTCTTCAGAAACATGCTCGTATATCCTTTTCAGTGTCTTTTTCAGCTCACAGCGGACTTCATCTGCAGGGGAGAATTAAACAGGAACAGGCTTTTTCACATCTTGATAAAAATAGGGACGGAGGAAGATCATATAGAAGCTATTAGTGAAGCTTAAACACACTGGTCTATACCTGCTATCAGCTTTATCATTAATGTTAAGGTTTTTAAGGCAAAATATTCTTGCAATATTAAGTTACATTCTCCTCACAGTATAGCAGCATTATCTACTCTCTGTCACACAAGGCTGTGACAATGCATAACAAAAAACACTGATTATATCATATTAATTACATATTTATATATACTATATTTATGGTTTTCTTCTTTCTTCTTAGTCTTATGTTTTTGTGCATGTTATATCTTGTACCTGTCTAAGCTCCTGTACCTGGGATCAATAGTATCTATCTATCTATCTATCTATCTATCTATCTATCTATCTATCTATCTATCTATCTATCTATCTATCTATCTATCTATCTATCTATCTGTCTGTCTGTCTGTCTGTCTGTCTGTCTGTCTGATTTCTGACCAGTCAGGACAAAAAGGTGTGGCTACTTGCCTGTCAATCATGTCTGTTAGGTATTAACAATCATTGTCTTTTGTGGGTATCTGTCTAAATGGCTGCATTAGTAATATTTTATTATATTTCTTTTTTATCTTTTTACTAACTGCAAAATATCATTATTACACTATAGGGCTAGGAGATAGTGAGCTTAATTCAGAGCTTACTCAAAGTACTCAGTCATTACAGAGTGAAACAGAAAGACCTCCTAATTATTTCACTGGTGTTTATATACTTACTTCTCATGCACATTCCCTGCAGTTGCTCAGCAATGTATTTTAATTTCATGTCATTCAGGAGCACTAGTGTGATATTCAGAGACACCTCCAAGCCACAGAGCTCCAACATTTTATCCACCAGATCTATAATGTCCAAGCTGCTAAGCTGATCTCGAAAGTGCCTGGGGTAACGCTCCCACAGGGTTCTCTTAAAGTGCTTGAATTGCTCTTGGCTAAGCTGCTGCAGGCTGCTCTGGAGGACCTGAAAATGGACAAGAAATTATTTGGCAAATGTCATTGATATGTTTGAACATATTCTGGTAAATAAGTGAAGTAAAGGTGTAACTGCATGATGCTGTACCTTAAAACTAATGTATACAATCTAAATGTGTCTGTGAGATGAAGGTGCTTGGTCTTTTCAGCACTAATGTCATTATAGCAATAGTCCTCTTATAACAAAACTATTAATAAATACACAGATCAGACATAACATTATGACCAGTTCCAGGTGAAGTGAATAAGACTGATGAGCTCCTCATCATGGGACCTGTTAGTGGGTGGGATATATTAGGCAGCAAGTCAACATTTTGTCCTCAAAGTTGATGTTAGAAGCAGGAAAAATGGACAAGCGATTTGAGCGAGTTTGACGAAGGGCCAAATTGTGATGGCTAGACCACTGGATCAGAGCATCTCCAAAACTGCAGCTCTTGTGGGGTGTTCCCGGTCTGCAGTGGTCAGTATCTATCAAAAGTGGACCAAGGAAGGAACAGTGGCGAACCGGTGACTCAGTTCAATTGCTGAAGACTTTAATGCGGGTTCTGATCAGAATCCTCAGTGCAGGATGGGTCAGCGTTGTTTTGACAGCAAAAGGCGGACCAACAAAATATTAGACAGGTGGTCATAATGTTATGCCTGGTCAGTGTATACTTTTACTGTATTTATATATAAAGTACAAATGTTGCAAATGTACTGCAACACTGCTGAGGCTTTCAATCCCTTCTCCGATTATAACCGGGCTGGAATTGAACAGTGATTGCATTTCAGTGTGTATTGCATTTCTACTCTAACACACCGATAAAAGCTAACAGTAATGCGTCAAGTATCTTTATTCACTTCTAACACACCGCCAGCTCTGTCTTTCAGTGTTTATCGTTTTCTGCATGTCTTTAAAGTAAAGTGATAGTGCTTGTGTTTTGCATTTCACTTTTATTTCTGTGAATGAAGAGAAAAGATCTGGTGATGAAGGTGTGGCACATTTTTCTACAGATCACTAATAAAAAGTAATAATATTAGTGTATTAACGCCTCTCACCTTAAAGGTGAAATCAATGGTCAGGGCAGGATATCGCTTCTCATTAGGATCAGATGACTCCGGCTTTAAAGGATGAGTATCATTTGGTTTTTCTGGCATCCTGGTTTTGAAAAAAAAAATGATATACATATACATTAGTTATATCCTGTAATCAGACTGTACAAGGAGAAGAACAGACAAATTACATGTACAAGACCAAACCGGTGCCCTCACATTTCTATGTCTTTAGGCTCTTTGTCCAGGTTCTCCCCACTGGAATTAGAGCAGCAGCTCGACCCTGAAGAGTCCCTTCTATTCAGCTGAATTTTACACCGACTATACGACTCTGCTCCTGTGCAAACATCACTGTGCATTGATTCGTAACTGGGGGCAGGTGATGCGGCTCGGTCCACCTCATATCTGTGGAAAAAAGGAAACATTGCATGATACCATCCAAACATCAGACGAGCGCCAGGAATAAATTATAAATATCAGTATATTAGGAGCATTATACGATTATTAAAAATACTCTTTAGATAAAAAGGGCATTTAGGAATAAAATAATTTTATTCAAATCAAATTCAAATTTTATTTGTCACATACGAAATCATACATAGTACGACGTAGTGAAATGCTTTTTACGACTGTCTTACATAAAAGAGGAAAGAATAGAAAGAAAATGTGTAAAAGAAAGTGTAACAGATATAAAAGTGTAAAAATATAAAAGTATAAAAACAAACACAAAAAATATATATGTATATATATATATATATATATATATATATATATATATAGTAAAATATAGTATATGTATAGTATATGTGAAAAATAAAACAATATAAAATAAATATATGTTTAGACTCTATATGTACAGAAGATACAGTGTATGAATATGAATATATGTAGATAAAAGGTCTGCTAAAGTCAACATTGAAATGGTGATGCAAAAGAGTGTAGTATGTACAGTGTGCATATGTAAGATAAATATATAAATACTGTATATTGTATAAGTGTATATGAGGCAAAATATAATGTCCAATTTTACAGGGAGCAAAGTGAGGGGCTGGTAATTCCTCTCCTGCTTTGTGCTAAAGTCCACTATCAGCTCCTTAGTCTTGCTGACGTTCAGGAGGAGATTGTTGACCTGGCACCATGTGTCCAGGTTTTTAATCTCCTCTAGGTAGGCCGTCTCGTCGTTACTGGAGATCATTGGATCATTCTAGTCACTAATCTGTGTGTGTCTGTAAACGTTAAATTACATAATACACATGTATGTTTATCACATGTTGTAACTCATACTGGATTTCAGTTAAGAAAGAAGTCACACAGGTTGAGTGAGGGAGCAGTTCAGTTGACTCACTAACAGTAAAGCTGTTAAAGACTGAAATCCCCAACAACTAGTTACTGATTGCCATCATTTTTCCCGCTGATGTACCATATTCTTCACTTCACTCTCTTCATGGCTGTACACAGATCAGCCATAACATTATGACCACCCGCCTAATATTGTATCAGTCCCTCTTTTGCTGCCAAAACAGCCCTGACCTGTCGAGGCATGGACTCCACTAGATCCCTGAAAGTGTGCTGTGGTATATGGTACCAAGATGTTAGCAGCAGATCCTTTAAGTACTTTAGGTTGTGAGGTGGGGCCTCCATGGATCAGACTTGTTTGTCCAACACATCCCTCAGATGCTGGATTGGATTGAGATTTGGGGAATGTGGAGGCCAAGTCAACACCTCAAACTGGTTGTTGTGGTCATCAAACCATTCCTGAACCATTTTTGCTTTGTGGCATGGAGCATTATCCTGCTGAAAGAGGCCACAGCCATCAGGGAATACCATTTCCATGAAAGGGTGTACATGGTCTGAAACAATGCTTAGGTAGGTGGTACGTGTCAAAGTAACATCCACATGGATGCAGGACCCAAGGTTTCCCAGCAGAACATTGCCCAAAGCAGGACACTGCCTCCGCCGGTTCACCTTCTTCCCATAGTGCATCCTGGTGCCATGTGTTCCCCAGGTATGAGATGCAGACCCACCCGGCCATCCACGTGATGTAAAAGAAAACATGATTCATCAGACCAGGCCACCTTCTTCCATTGCTCTGTGCTCCAGTTCTGATGCTCACGTGCCAAATATTGGTGCTTTCTGTGGTGCACAGGGGTCAGCACGGGCACCCTGACTGGTCTGCGGCTATGCGGCCCCATACACAACAAACTGTGATGCACTGTGTATTCTGACCCCTCTCTATCAGAACCAGCATTAACTTCTTCAGCAGTTTGAGCAACAGTAGCTCGTCTGTTGGATCGGATCACACGGGCCAGCCTTCTCTCCCCACGTGTATCAATGAGCCTCGACCACCCATGACCCTGTCGCCGGTTCACCACTGTTCCTTCCTTGGACCACTTTTGATAGATACTGACCACTGCAGACCGGGAACACCCCACAAGAGCTGTATTTTTGTAGATGCTCTGATCCAGTGGTCTAGACATCACAATTTGGTTCTAACACATCAACTTTGAGGACAAAATGTTGACTTGCTGCCTAATATATCCCACCCACTAACAGGTGCCATGATGAGGAGATCATCAGTCTTATTCACTTCACCGGTCAGTGCTCAGGGTGATCGGTGTATGTTATTACATAGTAATAAAACTGAGTTACTACATCCATTATTATGACCATTGTGTCTACTGCTATTACTGCTCACTACAACTGCTTCCTTCTATGGCAGACCAAGGCAATCGAGCTGCCTATGACGTCACCTGGAGACTTCTAGAGAGTAATTGACCTTGCACTAGTCCAGAAGAAGTTAGCAGCACTGGTTTGACCCCTGTAGTGATGATGTACCTCTCTGTGAGTGCCTCCAGCTCCACGTGCCGGAGAGCCATCTCTCTGTGGATCGCGACATCATCTTCCTCTTCCTCAGCCTCACTGCCGAATGCTGAAGCTCCGTAGCCGAAAGGCACGCTGTTATCAGACATCGCGTCTTCGTCCTCCATTTTGCAGCACGGTGTCTGCCTTTTGTCTGAACTCTGGTGTACCTTTAGAGGAGCAGAGGGATAACTGTCAGGATAGTTTAGTGGACAGAAAAAGGACAGAAAATAAATTTAAGCTGTTGTCGCGTCACAGGCGCCGACATTTTCGCTTCCGCGTCACAATAAGAGCTGTTAACCTAGTACTATCGAGCCGATTTTAGTCCTCTATAACCCTTATTCCAGTTTATTTCGCGCCACAATAACAACTGTACAAGATTTAAATAAAATAATCCAAAATATAAACAAAAACTAAGCGTCTAAAATCTACCGTACCTGAGCCGAGAACTTTCGCTTTTAAATTACGGGTTGCCAGATCATCATAAATATCCCTCCCACACTTCAGCAGGGGAAGGAAATAAATTGCAGAGCCAACGACAGCTATATTTATTTTAAGTAGATCTAAATTATTTTTTAAATTTTTAATATTTTGTATATTTAGTATGAGTACTTGTTTTGTATTTAAATAACACTCGAATGAAATATAAATACGCCGAAATACTAAGCAAAAACAACAAAGCGGCTTTACTCAAACTAATTTTCCCTGTTATTAAGTTTCATGTGATTTATTCACTCTGTTCTGAACACGTCTGAATTTTAACAGCTGTAAAGGGAAGGCTTTCAGACAGCGTGTGACCGGCAGCCACGTTTCCAGGTAGGATCAGAGGCTCACCCCGGAGGACTTGGCAACCCTAGTGGGGAGGCGTGGTCTTTTTTTCTTATGGCATTTTTACTTCTCAGGTGCATTACCGCCCCCTGCTGTACACGTTTATATTAGTCATAGGAGAACAGCACTGGGACTTTATTCATGTTGTACGTGTTGTCTCTTACTTTCATTACTTTCGAGCTTTAATTTAAAAATGAAGTTTTTTGTTTTATTATGTTGACAGAAAAATACAGTTCAGCACACAAAACACAAAAGCATCTATAGTTATTCTTTATCAATTACATTTTAGATCCATTTTCCCTTAGACTTGTGTTTCAAGAATCTTGGATGCTCTCAACACAGAAGAAATGATTGAAATTGTTCATTGCCTTGGAAAATATATAATCTTATTATTCACTCACTGAGCACTTTATAAGGAACACCTGCTCTCTAAATATTTATTTAATTATCTAATCAGCCAACTGTGTGGCAGCAGTCATTTTTATTTTATCTTTTTATTTTTTTTTCACTTTATTTTTCACTTTTATTTTATTTTATTTCCTTTCCTTTCATTTCACTTTATTTTATTTTATTTTGTTTTGTTTTATTATATTTTATGTTATCTTTTTTATTTTTTATTTCATTTCATTTCATTTTATTTATTCTAGACCCTGTGTGCGTTATATAGGATGCACTGTGAATATTGTGCTACATCAGTGTGTGCATTTTAATAATTTTATAATAATTAATAATATGATTATTTTATTAATAATAAATGTTGTGAGTGAGAGTCATTAAACTCACACCATCACCTGGATTAAAGAGAAACTAAATTAACCAAACAGCTGACAACAATCTTTCTTTCTTTCTTTCTTTCTTTCTTTCTTTCTTTCTTTCTTTCTTTCTTTCTTTCTTTCTTTCTTTCTTTCTTTCTTTCTCTCTCTCTCTCTCTCACTCTCTCTCCCTCCTTTCTTTCTTTCTTTCTTTCTCTTCACCATTTGCTCATTGTGTGTATTAAATTGAGTCAGTAATAGTCAGTTACTTTTCACCCGCATGAGGAGACACTGTGAAAAATGGATTCTTTAGAAATAGTAAGGTTCATCATGATCACACACACACACACACACACACACAGCACAGATGGTGAAAAAGCCGGGGGTGAATAGTGAAAGACTGATCAGGGGCACAGGTCTTGAACTCATTCATCCCCCACCAATCCTTCTCTCCTCTAAAGCCTCTCTTCAATTACTCAATGCTCTGAGTCTAGTAAAGATCAAAACATCTGTTACCAACACACACACACACACACTCTCTCTCTCTCTCACACACACACACACACACACTCTATATCAGGCTCTCCAGACACAATTCAACTGCTTCTTTTGAAAACTCAACTGAACTGTTCGGAGGATTTCCTGCAGGAGAATGTGCATTAGAGATGAAGGTGTGTTGCTGCTTTTAATTCTTTGTTGTGGATAATCCACACTAAATTCTTCCCAGCGTTTGCTTGAACCAGCATGATGTGGCAGCTGTGCAACAATGAAAGGTAACAAACAAAACAAAACTCAGCAACCAGACTGGCTAGGATTAATCTCACAAAGCCCACAATTATTTACACCAGTTACGTAAGAAATAAAAACCCAAACATCTCTCTCGTCCTGGTTCCTTTAGATGTTTTTAACTCTACATAAACAAAATCAAATGATATCTAACTCTCTTTGCCAAATAATCTTAATGTATTTTAAATATATTTTCATTTGACAAACTTAACTTCATTTTATTTAGCTTTCCAGCTCTCCATTTCTGCCCACTGCTGTCTCACATATCAACAGGACATCATTATATAATCATTGTTATGGTTACATCATGGAGGGTGATATCTTGCTGTGTCTTTCTCACTTTTAAATAAAACATTTGTCTGTAAATACCATCTCAAGCAGTATTTTATAATCTTTCTTATACACTTACACACGAATCCTTGAATTCAGGTGTTGTTTTTCAGGGGTTGGGCTCGGCCCCTTAGTTCCAGTGAAAGGAACTCTTAATGCTTCAGCTTCATACCAAGACATTTTGGACAATTTCATGCTCTTTGTGGGAACAGTTTGGGGATGACCCCTTCCTGTTCCAACATGACTGTACACCAGTGACCAAAGCAAGGTCCATAAAGACATGGATGAGCGAGTTTGGTGTGGACGAACCTGACTGGCCTGCACAGAGTCCTGACCTCAACCTGAGAGAGTGTGAGGCACCCCAGAACTGGGACATCTGCTTTTACCTGCACATGAATGTAATATGGAGTTGTCCCGCCCTTTGCAGCTATAACAGCTTCAACTCTTCTGGGAAGGCTTTCCACAAGGTTTAGGAGTGTGTTTATGGGAATTTTTGACCATTTCTCTAGAAGCGCATTTGTGAGGTCAGGCACTGATGTTGGACGAGAAGGTCTGGCTCACAGTCTCCACTCTAATTCATCCCAAAGGTGTTCTATGGGGTTGAGGTCAGGACTCTGTGCAGACCAGTCAAGTTCCTCCACACAAAACTTCCTTTTACTGGAACTAAGGGGCTGAGCACAACCCCTGAAAAACAACACCTGAATTCAGGGTGTACCAAAACTTTTGGTATAGTAAAGATGTAAAGCTCACATGCTACCTGCAGTCAGTTATGAAGAGAAACACATTTGTTTCAAACTCATGGATTTGATGGAACTGGTTTCTTTCTAGAGCAGCTCAGGAAATAGGCACACTCTACTGGAGCTGTCTTATTATTATTATTATTATTATTATTATTATTATTATTATTATTATTATTATTATCATTATTATCATTATCATTATCATTATCATTATCATTATTATTATTATTATTAGTAGTAGTAGTAGTAGTAGAAGTAGTATATATAAATGATAATAACATGCTAGATTTCTCTACCAAACAAATTTTCCTGTCCAGTCACCATCATGCCAACATATAAGACAGGATTTCTGTGTTGAAGATGACACAGACACTCTCTGAAGTAAAAATCTTCCTTTTTTCTTTTTGTTTTAATGTTGTGTCTCTTATATAGGACTCGTATTGGTATGTTCTCCCTCTGAGACTGTGATATAACTGATGTTTATTCAGAGTGGTGGGTGTTCCATTTTCATCCACATATCCATATTCATCATTTACAAAGCCTCTTAAAGTAACACTTCAGTAAAAACATGAAGTTATGTAAGGCAAAGATAAAAGTGAGAGCTTTTATTTCCAGCTTAATTACCTGTAAACTTATTTCTTGTCCAAGTGACTACATTTAAGCACATTAGGAACGTTTTAAGAGTAAATAAATTAACTACACTGATCAGGCATTACATTGTGAGCAGTGAGAGGTGAAGTGAAGAAGACTGATGATCTCCTCATCATGGCCCCTGTTAGTGGGTGGGATATATTAGACAGCAAGTCAACATTTTGTCCTCAAAGTTGATGTTAGAAGCAGGAAAAATGGACAAGCGTAAGGATTTGAGCGAGTTTGATGAAGGGCCAAATTGTGATGGCTAGACCACTGGATCAGAGCATCTCCAAAACTGCAGCTCTTGTGGGGTGTTCCCGGTCTGCAGTGGTCAGTATCTATCAAAAGTGGTCCAAGGAAGGAACAGTTGCTGAAATTGCTGAAGAAGTTAATGCTGGTTCTGATAGAAAGGGGTCAGAATACACAGTGCAGGACAGGTCAGGGCTGTTTTAGCAGCAGACCAACACAATATTAGACAGGTGGTCATAATGTTATGCCTGATCAGTGAATATTCTTATGTGAAGTGGTGAGCCTCACTAACCCAGCTGTATTCATTTCACTCACTTTCTGTAACCACTGCTCATGATCCAGAGCCAGTCTGTGGAACACTGGGCATGAGGCAGGAATGTTCCCTGGATAGGATATGACTCACACACTTTCACACACTCATTCACACCCGGGGACAATTAATCTTCAATACACTAATCCACTTAATGGCATGTTTTTAAGAGGTGAAAGAAAACCTGAGCTTCCAGAGGAAACCCATACAGACATGTGGAGGACTGTCATGTGGAGGACATGAACAGACAGTAACTGAAGCTTCAGGGTTGATCTACGGACCCTGAAGCTGAAGCTGTTTCTATTTCTGTTCTACAATCCATGCAGTCTTGAGATGCTGATACATCATCTTCGACATGGAGCCTTGTTACCACATCCCTTGAGGATTAGAAATGAAAGAGCAATTTTATTATCTGGCTCTTCGTTTTGCACAGATATTTTTTTTCAGTTGCACCCTGTAGATCATTAAATCGTGCCACACCTTATGCCATGGCCACCTTCGTCACAAAAAGCTCTCGTGTAACAGCTGATAATCGCTTGGAGAAAAGGGTTTTGTGTTTTAGTACGGTGATTTTAAGGGTTAAATGAATCATTTTGTCCACAAATTCAGACAACACAGCTAGAAAGCTAGCTTCTTTTTTAAACAATCATTAATCATTCAAATAAAAAATTCCAGGATTTGGAAAGTGTCCAGCTCAGAGCTGAATGATGTGTGTGATCCTCTTTGTTCGTCCATATGACATGACGAGACAAGCGATGCGCGAAATCCAAAGGAGAGCGGGAAAGACGGGAGGCGCGCTGTTTACTACTGCTGACGGTCGCTCCTGTCCATATCCACCGACGCGATGTTGACGTAGTTTAGCCCATCGTGTGCGAGAAGGAGAGCTGGGGCTATGCAAAGAACATTCGACTAGAAGAAGAGCTCAGGAGAAATCAAGTCAGTATTTGGATTCTGTGAAACGGACAAGTGAGGAGGAATGCGCTGAAACGGACACGCATGCACACACACACACACACACACACACCTACACGCAAGGGATGATCTGGACTTGACTGAGCCCCTTCGCTTTTCTCTAAGTACTCTGCTGGTACACATCATCAATGGAGCACGAAGCAGACGATCAGAATGCAGTGATCAGATCTGAGATTTAAGAGGCACAGAATTGCGCATCTGAGTGATCCGAGTCGCTCCCTTTGCGCCTTTGTTTGGCACTGACTGCAAAAACTTCCACTAGGATGGCTTTGGTCATGGAACCTGTAAGCAAGTGGACAACGAGCCAGGTTGTGGACTGGATGAAGGGTAAGGAACTGGGAGATTTAAAAAAAAAACAACAACAACAACGTGAGAATTGCTTCCTGATCTGATGTGCGTATATGTATATTTTCTCACACCCAGATGTGCGCATTTAACGCACTGTCGAATTTCGGTAGTGTTTACAGTTTGAAACACTGACGCAATGCCTGAAACACACATGGTGGAACATTGCTATGACTTCAGCTGATATTATGTCACAGACTGCAAAAAAAAGGCACACAATGTGTTGTGTACGCGTATTATGTTGTTGGTATTGTCATGTCAATTCAAGCCAGGGTTAGCTGGCAATACATTATAAGCACGACTGCATATATCATTATTATTATTATTATTATTATTATTATTATTATTATTATTATTATTATTACTAAATATAACCAAGTGGTCACGTCGTGATGTCACGCTAAATGAACAATGACGTGATCACGTGCGGAGTAAACAGTTGGTCTGCTAGACTAACCAAAACAGGCAATGCTACAGAACAGAGCACAGTGACTTGTTCAGCAGGTTGGTGTTATTACGCAGACATTAGCCTGGTTTACTGTCTGTCTGGAGTTTTGCATGTTCCACCCATGTCCATGTAGGTTTCCTTCAAGTTCCTCCATCCATCCATCCATCCATCCATCCATCCATCCATCCATCCATTCAAAAAAGCCTCCTAGTAGGTTAGTTGGATGTGCTAAATTGCCCTTAGGTATGAATGCATGTGTGTGTGTGTGCAAGCTACCCTGCCATGTATAGGCATTCCATTCAGGGTTTTTTCCCAACCTCACGTCCTGTGTTCCACCAAACTCACCGTAACCCTAACCTGGATAAAGTGCTTACTGAAAGTGAATCAATCGATTTAAACTTTAAACAGCAAACCACATAGGGTTGAAAAAAACACCTTGTTTGATATCCATCTGGATTATTTCTAAGGTTAATTTAGGACACCAGCAGTAGACGACCCTTTTAGCACTGATGCACTGAAGACACAGAAGCTGTGTATTTAGTACTCAATTCTAGTACAAGTTGTTATGTTTGTAGTCCACAAGCTTGAGCACTTTGCTCCAACATCAAGTCTCCTTTCCTCTTAGGCATTTTTACACCGTTGTCTGTTGCTTCGATTGAATTTTGTGAATAAAGTGGATCAATATCTTAATCCTTTCAGAGAAGATTCACACACTAATGCCTGGCTTGGCTGCTATATCGCCCTTTTTGGATCACCCTGTGCTCTGTGTGAGACTGCAATTATATCCTGATGATTATAATTCTTCAATTAACTCCATTTTTACAAGAATAATGGCTTAAAGATATAGATATAGCCTTGCTTTCTGTCATTCTGAATTGTCTGTATTCTTACTGTGAAAACCTTTCTTACATAGAAAAATCGTCTCAGAGTATGTCAGCAGTCTGTGATTGGTCAAACAGGGGACAAATCGCAGCACCCCATCCCAGGTCAAATCAGGCCTGCCTAAAAAGATTATATTTCTAATAGCGGTGTTCCAACAAATTTACTTTTCCACTTATTCTAATGGGAAATGGGATTTTTCCCATTTCCCATGAGCAATATGTTTCCAATGAGCAATATGTGGTGGCAGGTTTCTTATTTTTTTTTGAAGCATGTGCTAGTCTTCAGTTTTTCCTTATCGGGGAGCTGTCGTGTGAGAGCTAGCTAGCAGAGAGATAAACAAATTGAAAGAAAAAGGGATGAAGCCGCCCACCTCCACCCCCAAAAAATGCTTTTATAATTTCATCATAAATAGTTGATCTGGGTTATTAGTTGGGTTTTTTTTCAGGCTTTATTTTAACAGAGTTGAGAAGAGGCAGGATGGTCAGTGTTTCTGTTGTTTTCATTTGCTTTGTAAGTGGCTTCAAAAATTGAAAAACAAACTGCTCTCGAAAATGCCAACCCTTGATGCTTGATAGTATCGGGGTTAAAGCCTTAGTTGCTGCATTTAATGTTGTTATATTTATATAATTTATATATTTATATTATATATATATATATATATATATATATATATATATATATATATATATATATATATATATATATATGTCCTTTATCCTGTTCATGCTTACACACATCTATGGAGCTGCCATGATAGAATCCTCTCAGTGTGGTTTAATGCTTTCGGTATCGAATCCTGTCGCTCTTACAAAATGCCTCTGTGTCAAGTTGATTGCTCTCAGAAGACATGACCAGTGTCTGGTCTGCTTATTGTCATCTGTCGAGGACAAGAACATGCAATTTAGCATGCTTCTCAGCAGATGTGTGTATGTGTGTGTGTTTATAGAGAGAGAATCTATTCAGAAGCCCCTGTGGTGAGGCAGGCTGTCAGTAGAGTCTTATTAATGTTTAGCGTAACAGTGAATACACAAACACACATAATACGCCATGTACATACTCGAACACATTGGCATACTTACTCATAGGATTTCTGACTAATTGTAACCTCAGGCTTATGTGAACTGCAGCCGATGCCTTCAGATGAAGTGTATTATTGAAATAAACCTCATAATAAAGCTTCATCTAGTAACCAGGAATGTTTTTAATACTTACTACTAGTCCTGGTGTGGGAGCTTCAAGTACTGCTATCAGTCTGGTTTGACTTTGAGTTAAGACAAATGAAAAGCAAGAAGAATAATCTATATTTATTTGTATGCAACAGCAAATCTGTCAGTAAATATTAACACACAAAAAATATTCAACTTGCTGTTTTTAACATTATTTAGCAACTAATGCAGTGGGGGCGGTGGTAGCTCAAGTGGTTACGGCTCTGGGTCATTGACCAGAAGATCGGGGTTCAAACCCCAGCACTGTCAAGCTGCCTCTATTCGGCCCTTAATCAAGGCCCCCAACCCACCCTGCTCCAGGGTTGCTGTATCATAGCTGACTGTGTGCTCTGACCCCCAAGGATTGGATATGTGAAGAAAGAAATTTCACTGTGCAGTAATGTATGTGACAAATAAATACAACTTAACTTATAGAGCATTTGAATCAGTTAGCATAGCCACCTATGCTAGGGGTCAGCCGCAAACTAGCTTACAGAATTTCTAAATAGCACTAAATAAACACTAACCTATATCATAACAAATAGGTGTATTACATCTAGACTAATGCAAGGATTGTATACACTACATATTCTCTAAGAAGTCTTTTATAAACTGGGAACTTTTGCACTAGAACCGGGAAGCTAATGATGCTAAGTTAATGATGCTAGTGTCAAGTAGTAAAATCTTTGGCTTTTATGACATAGACGTTGATTACTTGCTCATAGCTTCTACTTAATATTTCAGAAAATCATTTAAAATGATCAGCAGGCTTAACAGTATCTAGAAATCGTGTACGTGTTCACAGAAATCATGATCCTCTTTAAAATCCTGGCGACGTTTCCTTCATAGCTCCACTGCACAGCTTATATAATAAAGGAAAGAATTATATACGCTCATTTATGGCCAAAATATTAATGTGTTTCTATTTGTTTTAATGTTTTATATCTTCTTAAGTTTTAGATTTCAATTTATTTTACTGTCATTAAGAATGAGGGCTTGACCTGAACATGGGAATCCCCAGACTTACATCAATGGAATTAAATGAAAGCATTTGAAAAGGTCTCTCTGTGCAACGTGCCTTCCTCACTGGTATTTCTAATCTGAATGTCTTTTGACAGCTGGCTCTGCTGCTATGCACGTTGAGCGCATTGTCAGTGCATGCATTTTTACATACGGCGCTTCAGTCATGCCCAAAGGGTGTGTTGTAATGCAGCTCACATGACCTAGATATCTGGGATATTTTGAGGAAGATGAATGAGTGTGGAGGCAAATGTGCATCTTTAATTATTGCTGAAATGCTGTTAGGGTTCACCATCTGCTCTTGTGCTGATTCAAATATTGTTAGCCAAAATGTTGATGAAATTTCATCTGCCACAACAGTCTCACATGCCATCATGCTTAGCTCATTCTGTCTCTTTCTGTGATTATTCTATTCTCTGACTGATTTCTAGCTATGTCCACACTAATACGTTTTTGTTTAAAAACACATCCGTTTTGGTCGTCTGTCCACACCGAGACGGCGTTTTTAGCCAACAAAAACGCTCTCCAAGTGAAATAAGGAAAACGGGAATTAAGTGAATAAATTGAAAACAGTGTTTCCGCGTCGCAGTGTGGACTCTGAAAACGGTGGCTTTCAAAAATGATGATGCATTTTTAGTCATGTGACGCAGTCATGTGACCAATTAAGCTAATTTCCTCATCATATTCCCGCAATATTTCAAAGAGCCGGAAAGTAAAATAAACATCAGGCGGAAATGACACAGCGTCCTAACCTTCATTGATGCACAGTACAGGAACGTAAGCGTTTTCAGACGTTTCAGTGTGGACAACCAACTTTTGGGAAACGATCGAAAACGATAATGTGGATGCGGAGCATTTTTAGACGAAAACGCCGTTTTCATATTTATCCGGATTAGTGTAGACGTAGCCTCTGATTGTCTCACTCTTCACTCTGGTTCTTTCTCATCGCACCTATCTGTCTGTGTAGTGTAATAGAAAAGAATGTTGATTACTAGGGAACAGATCTGGCTAGGGTATTGATTTCTTCATTTCTGTTTAAAGATTTCTGGCCCTGAAAATAGCTCAGGATGGGTCTTCAGGAAAGGCAAAGACTTTTTGATAGCATTTTAATTGTAATTTGCCCCATAGGCTGCAGAGGGCTCTAAAAATTACAAGCTGCTTCTTTAAGGCTTTCAATCATGTCGCAATTAGGAGGAGACCATGTTAGCCACGAGGCATGCTACATTAATTTATCTGTTGTCTGTGTTAAATGTTGTCTTGAGATCTAATTATAGGGAACATTAAACTCCTGTGACCCCAAGAAGGCAGGTGAAAAAGAAAGAGATTAAAGTGAGATGGCAGAGGAAATAAGAAGTAATGCAGACAGGGAGGGAATAAAAGATTAAAAGGCGCTGTATTCAGTTTATACAGATATACCACCAACAAAGTTAAGCTTCAGGTGACTCACTGCAATCTCATTGTTGTTTGAATTAAATCCCTTTAACTCGCAGCGAACTGAAAAGCAGTGCAACAGCATCGGGCTCTGAAGATTAGAAAACAGCTCTCAGTGCAGACTTCAGCGTTTGAATAGCAATTAGCACGTCGTCACAGCAAACTCAAATCTCTGCAGATTCAGACATTTCTGTGTGATCTCACAATTCGAGAAACTGATGCACTGCATGGTCTCACACTCTCTGGCACTAAACGTGTCACAATTAGCATGCTGCTGCTTCGTCATTACCATACAGCTTTGTGGTGATGCCCCAAGGGGTTGCAGAAGGTCAAACAGCAGGTTTTGCGAAGCCAAAGAGGCCCTTCACACAAAAAGCTCAATTCTGACTTTCTCTCAGGCCGGCCCCCTGGAATTCTGGCCAGAACAAAAGTGATAAAGCTAGAAAACCAGAGCACAGTGAGCTTAAAGTTTATGACGTTAATAGCAAGTAGCCCAATGTGTATTCAGTGTGCATTCTTGTGAAAACCTAGTCAGTTTATAAAGGAGTGCTCCAACAAATTTATTTTTCCACTTATGGTTATTGAGCATAAGGTTTAACCAAAGTTATTTGCCTCTCTGAGAACCAGATCTCTCGCAGTGATCAGCCAGAAGGTGATTAATTTTCTTTATACCACAGCACCGTTGACTGGTCATTTGGTGCATTATTTAAGTATAACAGGACAAGCAGTTTAATATTAATGCATACCTAACACATTATAGGGTCCAGCTCATACACAGCTCATACACTCATTAGATTTAAAAAGATGTGTTGTTTAACTAAATAATTCTTATAGTTGTTGATGCAGTATGATAAGTATTTTTTTTTGTTAGCAGACATTTATTTAATGTCTCTGGCTTTTCAGTCTTGGTTATGATTTCCAGTTTCTCTATAAAATCACAGGCTGTGCTTTGTGTGTGTGTGTGTGTGTGTGTGAGAGAGAGAGAGAGAGAGAGAGAGAGAGACTGGTTATTGCAGCTTTAACATAAGGGTGAACAGCAGCTCTGACAGCAGATCTTGACTGACAGCTCATCACAGATTATGTTGCTTGTTTAGCTCTTAAGCAGTTACTAAACTATGGAGAGGAATTTCTGAAAGTGTCTGAAATACAGGTTAGTGTTGAGTGTGATAAAATGATTAACTGATTAACCTGTTCATGTGAAGTAATATCATTGTGTTAAAGGAAAATAAAAATATCCTCAATTTCCAGCAAATAGAATTTACTTTATCTAGCTTTGAATATTTTACATTTTATTTAACAATACATTAGGTGCCATCATTCCCATCAGCTTTACTGTTTCATTTTTCCCCCATTGCCCAGAGAGTGGACAGTTCCACTCATTCTGCAACTTTCTGTGCTATTATTTCTCAGTCGGTCAACATTTACATTTCTGGCATTTGACAGACGCCCATATCCAGAGCGACTTACAATTTATCTCATTTTATACAACTGAGCAATTGAGGGTTAAGGGCCTTGTTCAGGGGCCCAGCAGTGGCAGCTTGGTGGACCTGGTATTTGAACTCACAACCTTCTGATCAACACCTTATCCACTAAGGTACCACATGTTGAAATGGCATTTGTTGTTCTGGTGCATTGACATGTTCAATACAGTGCTAATCATGGAAGGCCAGGGACTTATACTCTCATAACAAAGCAACAACAATAAATAACATCATCAGTCTCAGTCTGCTCCTTGTGTAACTGTGTTTTTTCCTTGGTGATTAAATTGATGTGCCCAGTATGTGTCAAGAATTAATCGACACCCACAGGAAGTGTTCAGATTTTATATAATTCATTTCTTCTTCACTCAATCAACCGGCTTACTTCTATAAGAGATTAATGATTTAGTTAACACACTACATTCATCTAGGAGTCTTAATAGCTTTGTCTACAATTACCAGCTGCTAAATGTCCTTGTAATCAATGAGCCCAGGGTTTGTAAGTGAGTATGATTGTACATGTTTGAGATTAGCTCAGGGATCTGTGATAAATAATAAATGATACGTGAGAATACCTGACTTTGAATCATGACTAGTCTTTTGTGATATGATGCACAAATACAGCTCCTTTTCTTAGACATTTCTGTACTTTTTTTTTATTCAATCTGTAGGTGTACCTTTTGGACAGTGGGCAGTGGTGGATTACATGACCAACCATCTGAAGGATGAAAAATTCTTCTGCTCATGGTGCTAAAGATCTTTAAACCACCCTACCAGCACAGGATGTTCAAGTTTTTTCCTCCAAGTTGTTTTCTAAATCTGTAACAAGAAAACAGCAGAGAGAGAAAGAGAGAGAGAAAGCGTCTGTATTTGCCCATGGCTTGTAGGCATCTCTGAGTTTGGCTTGTCTTTTCTGTAACTCCATCCCGGTTCAAAAAATTCGCTCTAAACTGAAAGTGAATCAGTGTTCCATTCCTGGAGCTTTATTCAGTACACATCTGTTTGATGATATTCTGTAAGGCTAAAAAATAATGGCATCATACTTTATAAGGTTTAAAGCGTCTAACCAATATCACTTAAACTTGTTGTCAAATCTAGGTAGAGTGAAGCAGACAAAATAAAAACTGCCAAAAATCAAAGTTCATAAGCAGTATGATGGGATCAGCAGACAGACTTAATTAGGTCAGGTAAGAACAGATCCTGGGAAATCATGTACCCAAACACAAGGTTCAGTAATGTCAAAAAAGTGCTAGGAGTGAGATTTCACAAAGATCTCATTGAATGTGTTGCGCATGTGTATGGGGAGTATGTATGGGGAGTATGCAGCTTAGGATCAAGAGCTTGTGTCGGTGTGTGGAACAGATGTGACAATTCTCAGTATAAACACCGTTAAAAATGTGGAAGGCTTATTTTCAGTGTGAAATGTTTTCTTCTTCAGCAGGTTCTTCTAAATGTTTCTTTCAAACATTTTTATAGCGTTACACAGAAAGTCTGAGCATAACCAAGGGCATAATCCAAGGGTTTATTTACACGCTATATTTTGAGTGTGTGTTGTGTAGCCCACAGCTTCTGGAATTTGTTGAGTCCTGTACATTTTCGGCTTGGGAATCTCTAGCGTATGGTTTTGGTTTTTCACCTGTCTTTAGGTCTGTCTTATAGGGGCATCTCCAGGAACCCCATTTCAATCCTGAGATCAGGTTAATGTCTGTGTGGAGCTTTGCATGTTTTCCTCTACCTTCAAACTCTTCAGTTTCCCCCAACTTCCCAAAAACATGCCAGTAGGTGGATTGGTAATGTTTAGCTGCCTCTAGATATTAATGAGTGTGTGAATCTGTGTGCAATCCAGGGCTTACCCCAGTGGTATTGGGATGCTGTCTGGGTGGTGTTAAAATGGTTAGTGATTATTTATTAATTCATGAATGAATGCATGAATGTAGTTGGCAGAGATTTTAATGAACACAGAGTATATTACAGCTATTCTAAGCAAGTGTGTTTTTAAGCAGGGTTACAGTTTATTTGTGTTTAAAATGCACAAGACAAGCTAACTAAGAATGTCTTCTTAAAACCTAGTCACAAAACTGCTGGGATGAAATGTTTAAGAAATACCTGGGCTATGATTTAGGCTATGTTTGATGTGTTTCATGTGTGAATCTTGGCAGTGGCCAGCCGACATGCTGGAGGACTTTCTAATGTAAATTCTAATGACATCCCAATTCTTTATGTCAGTAAGTTAACTAGAGCATTGATTTACACAGCCATCTTAACTGACTCTGCCCATGGCTTTGATAGGAATATAGGAATCTAAATGATTTTTCCTTTGCATTTTCCCAGCATATGTTTGACATTTGAGTGGAATTGCTGATGCGTGTAGGTGTATTTTTCTAAAACCTGCAGAACTGAGCATTTTAAGCATTTCTGCCTGAGTCCACCAACACAAAACAGCACAAATCCATCTGAATAACTCTCTGATGCAAGACTTTTATGATGCCAAAGCTCTCATTAGCTGTTGAATTATTTTGCCGTCAAGCATAAATCACAGATATAGACACGCTTTTTTTTTCGGTGCATAATGAGGTCCTAATCAAAGTTACTTGTCCAGGTACTGTTTCTATAGCAACCTACATTGGCAGACCGTGGTGATTCCTTTCACGGTGATTCGTTTCGGACCGGGTTAAAATAAGCCTGTCATTCCCAAATCACAAGGAAAAAGTGCCGAAATCTCACTTTGACATTTTTACTGTTTTTCTTCGTGCTCTATTAGGTTTATGCCTCACCGACATACTAATGTGGATTAAGTACCAGATCTGAAGTTTGATCAGAGCGATCCATGCTTTATTATATGCCTGTTTGATCAGAGCCTCCTGCTTTGCTCAGGAAGACAAGTGAGGAAAGACAATGAGAGAGTTGGGGCACAGGGAAAACAAGAAGGGTTTGGGGTAGGAATAAGAAGTAGCTAGGGAGGAGAAGGTAAATAGTAACCAGAGTAGCAGTATAATGCAGTGCCTCTAAACAGTGCCTTGATATTCGTCTACTGCTGCAAATATCTCTATCCTTATCTGTATTCAGAGTTAAACTTTGAGGGGGCGTGTCCTAAACAGGAGAGAGTTGTTTTGTTGTATCTCTCTCTTAAATTGGTAGATACCAACGGCAGAGCTATCAACATGGTACGTGAACGTTTCTGCCCCAAAAAAAAATGTTGGTTCATATCTATGATTGCGTCCATTTAGAACACATTATATATTCAACCCAAATAACATATTTATATTCAGTCACATCCTGAGACCTGAGGAACAGTGGAGTAGCTGACAGCGTATGTGTGTAGGTGTATACTGGGTTCTGTGATGACTATAATGATCTGATAATCATAGTTGCTTTTCATTATCAATGAGTCTTTTGTATGCGGCTCCGAGGAGATTACAGCTTCCTTTTTTCTTTTAATGTGCGTGTGAGGATTGTGCACAGAATATGGTGGGTGTGTAAATATAGTCCGCTTTAGTGAAATATTCTCTTTATTTAGTGAGCATGTGAGAGAAAAAAAACACGCTTTAGGAGGGTCAGTGCGTGGAAGGTGGTGATATTGTGGGGGTGTTTCCCTAACAACCACGAGGTTCTGCCAAGCACTTGTACCCTTAATAATGACAATAGTCCTTCAAATCCATGGAAATCTGTTTCTGACAGCCAGGCATTTCATTGTGTGTGTGTGTCTTTATCTAGTTGTTTATAAATGTTTGAACAGCTGCCTGCTTCACATCTAATTCTGTGCAGTCTATTGAAATATTTCCAGTTTTTCTATGCATGTTATTGTGTTCAAGTGTCTACTTGGGTATATTGTAATACCTTCATGCCCTAATATAAAAACACAAATGCAGCCACCAATACACAAACACACATTTACACAAGCTCCAACGTTAGAAGTCTTGTCATTGCAGCATGTGTCGCTTTAGAAGATTGCGTTTGCCTCCGAGTGCTTTCCGTGTCATCACACAGTCAGCATATGTGCACACTGATGGAGGCACTCACAGTGCAGCCATTCACAGAGTATACACATGTACTGTTCTTACCCTCTGACTTTGGAGATGATGGTACTTTGAGGTCAATGCAAAATATCCATGAAAGCAGTAGGGCTTCCCAAGACTGGGAAGAATATATGTTATATAATGATGTATGTTAGACAGAGGTGTTTTCCTGTCTGATGCAACTGGATTTCCTGTCCGAAGCAAAACCCTCAATTATATACACTACTGTATATTGCTAAAAGTTTTGGGACATCTGCCTTTACCTGCACATGAATATAATATGGAGTTGTCCCGCCCTTGCAGCTATAACAACTTCAGCTCTTCTGGGAAGGCTTTTCACAAGGTTTAGGAGTGTGTTTATGGGAATTTTTCTAGAAGCGCATTTGTGAGGTCAGGCACTGATGTTGGACGAGAAGGTCTGGCTCACAGTCTCTGCTCTAATTCATCCCAAAGGTGTTCTATGGGGTTGAGGTCAGGACTCTGTGCAGGCCAGTCAAGTTCCTCCACACCAAACTCACTCATCCATGTCTTTATGGACCTTGCTTTGGTCACTGGTGTGCAGTCATGTTGGAACAGGAAGGGGTCATCCCCAAACTGTTCCCACAAAGAGCATGAAATTGTCCAGAATGTCTTGGTATGAAGCTGAAGCATTAAGAGTTATTTTCACTGGAACTAAGGGGCCGAGTCCAACCCCTGAAAAACAACACCTGAACTCAATGATTTGGAGGGGTGTCCCAAAACTTTTGGCAATATAGTGTTACTGGTTTGTTTTTATTACTGTACAGAAAATGCACTAAATATCAGTGGTGAAACAAACCTTCATAATGATATTACAAGATTCAGAAACATTGATTAGGTGAATGGATGTGTTTATGCTTGGTTGCATACCTAAATGGGAATTGAATAATTTTTTTCATTAAGGTAATAAAAGCCACAGCAACTTCTGACTAGCAGACTGCCTGAAAGTTGGCTGAAATCTCCTTATGTATTTCTACAGTCTGGATGAATTTGCTTATTTCCTATGTGAATTATGCATTGTATTAGTCATATACACAGTCATACATGCAGTGGAATATTGTGAATATTTTGACATGAAATCAGATCTGTATCTTTATTTCTCTATAGTAGCCATGAGGAATTAAAATCAATTTTAATTAATTTAATTAATTTAAGTGTTCAGACACATATTTGTAATGTCTATGGTTGATAACTGATATGATATAGAATGAAAAAGACCTGTTCTAGGTTAATACACGCTCATTGTTATGGCTTATGCTTGAATATGCTCCACAAATACAGCAGTGATGTTATATTTACGAAGAAAATCAATAATTTAGTTGAAGGAAGAGGGTTTCTCTTTCTCTTGTTTCTATGTTAATTATTGCCATGTAGTTTGTGTTTGTCTTACATCTATTATTTGCGTGTGTGTGTGTGTGTGTGTGTGTGTGTGTGTGTGTGTTGCTCGGCTACAGGTCTGGATGATTGTCTGCAGCAATACATTAAGAACTTTGAACAGGAGAAGGTGGGAGGAGAACAGCTGCTGCGCATCACCCACCAGGAGCTGGAGGATCTGGGGGTTTCTCGCATTGGCCACCAGGAGCTCATCCTGGAGGCTGTGGACCTCCTGTGTGCACTGGTGGGGCCATACACACACACACACACACACACAAACACATATACACACAGTATTTGTTCTATGGGGAAAGTCAGAATTGCAGACCACTGCTCTACATCATATGAAACAAACACAATAGGCAGGGTCATCCTTATTTTTTCCTTTCCTTCTTCTGGTATCTATTTATGCTGAACTCAACAGCACAACAACAGACACAACTGTAAGAAAAATACACTGAATTCTTGTAGTCCAGCTATTGAACAAGATTTTATCCTCTAATAACACTAAACTAGCTGTTTCTGCATGGAGGTATAATGGAAAATGGAGAGAGTAGGTATTATTAGTGTCTATTCATTTCTGTGGTGGTTGCTTACTGCCACATAAATGTGTGTGTGTGTGAGTGTGTGTGTGTGTGTGTGTGTCCTTACAGCTTCCTAAGAACACAGTATGACCTAAAGTGCAAATGCAATGTGATTCACCACAATGGAAACGCTAGGATATGTTAACAATGGTGATTGGCTGCTGGCGCTATCTGTACACAGGCTCTTGCATGACAGAAGAGCCAAGAGCTCAAGAAAAAACAGTTTTAACGTTCTGTGCCATGCTTCAAAACATTGCAGAAAATAATTACTATAATAAAACAGAGACCATTAATTGTTGTCCCTTCAAACCATCTGTGCATCCACTACCATGGTAAAAAATTCAGAGTGCTATTTCGAGAGAAGACGAAGAAGGATTTCACGAAGCCTCCCTGTCCTGATTGGTTGGATGCTGATGGCATATATTATTTATTTTCCTATATAAAGACCCTATAGAGATTTTCTCTCTCTGAGCACCATATTTACCAGGATTTAAGAATCAAATATTAGTAAAAGTCTGATTTTTTAAATCCCATCTCTTATTACCTGCTGTAGCCCCACACATGTCTCCCATTCCCTTGTGTGCTGGCTTGGAAATAAGGACAAGAAAGAAATACCAGTTGACAAGAAAAGAGCATGAGCGTGGGAGAATTGAAGGAAGGGTGACAGGACTAGGAGGGTGGGAAGAATTACAACGAAAAAGCAAGGAGTGCTAGAAAAAGCAATATGCTTCTGAATGATTAGGGTTTGTACAGAATAGAGAATAAAAAACACATGAGAATGTGGATCTGCCAGTTTGGCCTCCCATTCATTAGTCATGTGCTTTAGCCTGGTCCCTTTACTAAATCCCTTTATGCAAGGCTGTTTCAAGTTGGTCCAGCATGGCACCGTGTATTATTATGATTACTCATTTCTTTTCCCTCAGCACTGGGAATCTCACACCAATACCGAGGCTCGAGTGTGCAGCCGAGCATTGTGGGTGTGGAGTGTCGTGCACATGTACAGTACAGTGACAGCCAGGGTATATCAGGGGGAAGGGTGAGTAAGGGGATAAGCTCACAGCTATCATGGAAGCGATGCATTAGTGAAATCCCTCTGTAAGCCCTACATGACAGTGATCCTGTGATCTTCCGGTGTTGCTGCTCTGCCTGGAGTTATTACAGACTTCCCCATGCATCCGTTAGCAGAAACCCATCTGTGTGACTGTGTGATCCAGCATGACTGTTAATTTTGCATGAGTAACTCATGTACTACAATCTGCTAGTCAGAAAGACACTGCTTCTAATCACCTGTTTTATCTACACAACACTTCTGGGACATGAGATGTAGGGCATTTTGCAGATTTACTCTGAACCACATATATGACAGATATATATCAAATAACAAAGACTAAGACTATTTTATTTTTAGTATCGTATGTCTCTCATCACTTTCATCACATCACTCGTTCTTTCTGGTGTCTGTTGCCTCACCAACAGCATTCTCAAAATAATCCAGCATGAGCAGGATTTAAAAAGGAAAAAAAAAACCCGACACGAATCTCTAATTGAGGCCAATTATGAACAGATGAATTGTTAGAGGCAGAATTCACACACCGTGCTGACAGTGCTGCCATTTCTACCTCTCGAGTATGTAACCTAATATAAATGCTTTGATATTACAGATAATGTGTTCTAAAAAGATACTAATAGGCCTACAGATTTTTTAGAACAGGAGGTTTTTACTTTCATGCAAAGACTCAAGTTCATTAACATGATACTAATAGAACATACACTGATCAGGAACAGCATTCTGAGTAGTGACCGGTGAAGTGAATAAGACTGAGTATCTCCTCATCATGGCACCTGTTAGTGGGTGGGATATATTAGGCAGCAAGTCAACATTTTGTCCTCAAAGTTGATGTTAGAAGCAGGAAAAATGGACAAGCGTAAGGATTTGAGCGAGTTTGACCAAAAGGGCCAAATTGTGATGGCTAGACCACTGGATCAGAGCATCTCCAAAACTGCAGCTCTTGTGGGGTGTTCCCGGTCTGCAGTGGTCAGTATCTATCAAAAGTGGTCCAAGGAAGGAACAGCAGTGAACCGGCGACAGGGTCCTGGGTGGTCGAGGCTCATTGATGCACTTGGGGAGAGAAGGCTGGCCCGTGTGATCCGATCCAACAGACGAGCTACTGTTGCTCAAACTGCTGAAGAAGTTAATGCTGGTTCTGATAGAAAGGGGTCAGAATACACAGTGCAGGACGGGTCAGAGCTGTTTAAACAGCCAAAGGGGGACCAGCACAATATTAGGCAGGTGGTCATAATGTTATGCCTGGTCAGTGTATTGAATAGAAGATTATTGTGTGCAAACTGACCTGAAATCATTGTGTGTGTTATTTCAGCATACTAAAAAAATTGTCCAGGAAAATCAGATGGGCTTTACAATGAAAGGAGCCCTGTTTAGAATCATAGCAATATTGCAGCTTTGTGGTAGAGTAGTGTAATATAGTGTGTGCAACAAACAGCAGTAATATTTTCCTGCAATGTAACAAACCCAGAGCTAAAGCAAATCTGATGAAATATTATTAGGTGGCTAAAAACATTAGTTCCCTTTTTTGGGAACAACATTGTTGCTCTGAAATTTAGTTTTCTAGCATACTCAGTCACATTAGATAGAAAGCTTCATGGAAAGCTCCACAGGGCATTCTTAATCATTTTTTTCTACAGCTCCTTTCCCTAGTTAGTTTGTCACTGCTGCTCCTGTCTGTCAGTCCCCATCTGTCTCTCTCTCTCTCTCTCTCTCTCTCTCTCTCTCTCTCTCTCTCTCTCTCTCTCTCTCTCTCTCTCTCTCTCTCTCTCTCTCTCTCTCTCTCCTTATCATCAAGCTTTCAGTGCCATCTCCAAATTGGAAACAAGACATGCTTTTTTCTCACACAGGTTTCATAAAATACATTGTTAAAAATGTGCTGAAATATACAGGGTACAATAATCTAGCTAACATTTAGAGTAGCTAACATTTAATGGAGATCTGTTTATACAGTTCTTTGTATATTTACATTAACTATATTAAACTTGTGGGTTTTAGTGCAAAGTTTATTAAGTAAACATCAAAAAACAACAGGTTAGCAGACTGACCAAATTATCAATTTGATTTTTTTTCCAAACAATTCTTTTAATGGCTCTTTTTTAATGGTGTAACATTTCACAGATTCTGTAACTGGTCCTTATGTCTGTTATCAGAACTATGGTCTGGAGACTGAGAACCTGAAGACTCTGTCCCACAAGCTCAACGCCTCTGCTAAAAACCTGCAGAACTTCATAACAGGTCGCAGACGCGGAGGTCACTATGATGGCCGAGCCACACGCAAGCTCCCAAATGACTTCCTCACCTCCGTGGTGGATCTGATCGCTGCTGCGAAAAGTCTTCTGGCTTGGCTAGACAGGTCAGCTCTGTTCCTTATCTGTTGCTTTCCCAGTAATATGATTTGTAATAGGTTTAAGACCTCCTTTAGGAATAGAAAATGCTAGACTCATGCTAATTTTCATTATGTAAAGTGTAATATGTTGTGCAATCAGTCGAGAAACAAATGCCAAACAAAAGACTCCTACATAAAGGTGTTTGGACGAGTTGTCCTGGAAACGAGCACACATATCAGCTTAGAGCTTTGTTTGTGTTAGCGTGTGTGTATGTGTGTAATAGCGTTCTCATTCGAGCTCTCGGTGATAGACACACCTCCTCATTAGTCCACTCCCTTGGCCCTTCTGTCTAACTGCACATCCCCATAATTCTACAGAGCAGATAATTTCTTGCTTTGTGCCCCTTGATTACGGCTGGCCAGACAGGATCTCATTCTCATTCAGCTAATGTTTACTGTTGGATGTGATGCCAGCCGGAGATTGGCTGATAGTTATTATGCTTATATATTATGAGGGACAATATTTCAGTCATGAGAAACATATATACAGAGTTTCCAGTTTATAAGGTCCACTTACCATATAGGTTACTTTGATTACTGACTGTATCCCATCTGATGCTATGCACAATTTGTCAACCGCTGTGAATCCCATCCATCACTGTTAGATCACAGCTGAGCAGATACTTATCCAGTTGTTAGATTGTTTCTTACCCCAGAAGTGACTGATGTTTTTACAAACCCCATTTTTACCACTGCAGCACCCAAAACCGTGTCAGCGTCACTGCACTGCTCTGTGAGAATACACCACTATGAAAATGATATCTTGTCAGCAGTGGTCCCTTGGCATGACAGTTCCCTTTCATTGAGGAGAAGTGTATTGTATTGTGTGGGCTGTAGAGGCAGGACACAGGTGCATAAAACTTGATCATGCGCATCCATTAATAATGGTCTATGCCCCTAGTGGGGTTCGTAATACAGACACGCAGGGTTATCACATTCATAATCATTAACCAGTACACACAGGCATACCAGAAATACAAGAACAAGACTTGGACTTAACAAAATGATAAGATTTTGTACAAATGTAGGGACACACAAAGGCTGTGGTCCATTTTAAAGCTGTAATGAGTATACCTTACTGCCTTCGAAGGCTCTGCCCTTCACAGTAAAAACTCTAAATTTGTCTATTGGTTATTTCCTTTGAAACAACAATTTTCAAGTTTTTTTTAATCACTTCAGTTTTAAATGACCCTACAAATGCCTGCTGTATGCTGTATGTTTTCCCCTTCATTACTTCAGAATGGATCTGGGCAGCAATGTTTAAATGCTAAAATTGTCCAGGTGCAACAAGGAACAGGTACGCTATAAGGGGAAACTAAGCAATGACACCAATGACACATCAAGGATGGAGACAGGAAATGACAAGCAATTTGTGATTTATGGCGTGGGAAATGCAACGTTATTGAAGAGGGTTGGGGTGGTAGACAGGTTAGAGGGAGTGGTCAAATTGTGCATAGTAACAGATGGGTTACTGTGATAATAAATTTGACCTAAACTGACCATTCAGTGCAGAGCTTTTTGTCTCTATCATGGTCTCTTTTGTATAGATTATAATGTCTGTATGTCTAGTTTCTGCTGTTTTGAGCCTTTCCTCTGAAATGGTGCCATTATAGATTCCTACTGACTTGTCCTCACTGATAATGGTCCCTTCTAGTGACAAAATGACACTCACTGTAATGGCTGTGATTTGTATAATTGCCACCACACACTGAGCTCTATTCTACTGACCTGTACTCAAAACAAATGTGCAGTGGACCAAGAAAACTGCTCACACCGGTTCTTTCAGTCTTTACTTTATCCTTCCATTGCCATTGGTTTGCCATTACAGTAATACTGTGTTTTTAACCTAACCTCTCATTTATGCATCTGTAGCATATTTGCAAATATTATGGGCAATAATTTAATCACACTTTTATACAACAGAAAACATGTTCACACATACAGTGAAAATGTCTAGATGAAGTCTTATTATGTCAATAAACGTTTAAAATATGCAGCTATATAAGATAGATTCAAAACGACAGTCTTTACAAGTGTCTAGCAATGAATTGAGCTGAGAAGACAGGAGAGAAAATATAATATAAATCTAATATAAAAGCTGTAATAGAGTAAAAACCCATTTTGGAATCTCAGTTCATATTCAATTCATTTATTCTGTTCCCAGGCACATATCAAATGTAGATAATCATTTGCAAATTGAATTCAGTGCTATGCAGCAAAGTATCATCTCAAGACAAGTTTGCTTAAATATTATTTTCAGTTTTTTGGTAGAGGTGTGCAAGCCCACACAGCTCACTGCAGGGAGAGAAAACAAATAACGATATGGCCCAGCTGGGTCACTTCAGCCATTACACCTCTGGTGTGTCCTGAAATCCTCTAGCCTAATGCAAATCTTTGTTAAATGTGACACATTTCACATAAATATTTATTGACATACGCTATGTGGCCAAAAGTTTGTGGACGCCTGACCATCACACCCATGGGTGTGTTAAATTTCAAATTGAATCCCCCTTTGCTGTTATTTTTGTGATAGCCTCCAGTCTTCTGGGAAGTCTTTGCCCTAGATTTAGGAGTGTGGCTGTGGGGATTTGTGCTCATTCAGCCACATGAGGTCAGGCAATGATGTCAGGCGAGGAGGCCTGGGGCGCAGTCAGTATTCCAGTTTACCCCAGAAGTGTTCAGTGGGGTTGAGGTCAAGGCTCTGGGCAATACACTCTAGTTCCTCACTCCAACTTTGGCAAACCATGTCTTCATGGAGCTCACCTTGTTCACAGGGGCTTTGTCATGCTGCAACGTATTTGGGCATATTTTTAGAAATTGTAAATACTAAAGATTGCAAATACATTCTATACAATTGTTGTGAGCTTTGTGGTAATAGATTGGGGGAATGACTACATATGGATGTCATGGTCAGGTATTCACATATTTTGACTGAATAGTGCAGTGATGATTTTTGTAATTCTTGTTCATAGAAATTCCACATATACTTCAGAGGCTGTAACAAGAGGTTGGAAAACATTAGAGTACATGTTAAATGTCTCCCATAAGCTGACATATTAACTTAAACTTAAATCCATATCTCTGGTCACTAATGAACTCATTTCTCTCTTCAACTAGTATTCCACAGATTTCTATTTGTTTAACAATTTCTATATTGGAATCCGAAAAACCTTTTCATTCAGTATTTTAGTTCGGTGGCAGCTTATTCGTTGGGGCAGATATAACTCTATACATTTTTCAATAATATTTATCTCTTTTAAGTAACCAGTGATTTTTTAAAACTGTTGCTCTCTGACAAATATAAAGTGATGGTCCAGTAGATGTTCCAGATACACAATCATGCTAAGCTCACAGCCCCACTTACCTCCATAGAGCTATTATTGTACCTAGAGGTCAAAAATGAGAACTTCAGCAAGGCCCATTGGGGCAAAAATAGAGGGGTGGGGGAGAACTGGACAGCAAAGTTAATAACAACTTCGCCAGGTTTTCTGGCAAAATAAACTAGTTTAAAAATACTCTGCAGCTCCCAAAATCAGGTTTATATCCAATAATTGGAAATACAATATTTCATAAATATCCTCAAACAAAAGCAAAGTGTAATTGTAGACAGTGTGTCTACCATGCACAGAACCATTTCTATTGTGAGATTTATTTCAAAGACTGGGAGAGGGAAAGGCCGATTATGAGAAATGTGTGTGCGCTACTGCGACCATGTTTTCTATGCAAAGCCTGTGATTTGTCTTTTCCAACGCTGAATTCTTTGCCTTAGTTTGAGATGTAGTTGGGCAGAGAATTTTATTAAAACCCCTGATTAATGATATTACTTCTTCTGTGTGTGGCTTACACACTGTGACCACAGAGAAAGGAATCCAGCTGTCTTCAACACAACTGAACAAATGGCTAAACCTGCTCAGATTTGATCTCCTCGACTCAATGCTGGATGACTCTGTGATGTTGGCTCTCAGTCGCCTGTTATGGGGTTACTCAAAACATTCAAGTGTGATAACCTCTCAGTTGTATTTGTTTGAGGCTCATGCCATTATTAATGTTGTGTCCTTTCCCACTAATACTCACTGCTCATTATTTGTTGTTGTCAATAAAATGGTTTACAGATAACCTACAAGCATACATGCACCATGACAGGACTGTTTGAATGTAATTTCCTTTTAAACGAAGCTGTGGGTAAGAGTGATCTACTGGTTAATTCCAGGTGTCACGTCTTCCTCAGGTCTCCTTTTGCTGCAGTAGCTGATTATTCCCTGACCAGGAACAACGTGATCCAGCTTTGTCTAGAACTTACCACAATAGTGCAACAGGTACGCAACACCAGAGCTACAGCTTTCTCAGCTTTCTCAGTCTGCTATTTTTACTGACTTAGCAAAGTATTTTAAGTCCTCAAGTTTTTTTTAAGGGCACAGGTATGAGAGTGAGGTGATTATTTCAGGCCAGAGGATTGTGTAAAAGGAGGACAGAGTTGTTCTTTCTCACTTACAGCGCTGTGCTCTCGACTGAAATAGTGTATCTGCAGCATGAGGTAGGATGACAGCCAGGTTCCTGTGGGAGGCAAGAGAAACTGATGTCCCAGAACTTTGCATTTTAGAATTAGGCCATAATGGCGTGTGTGTGTGTGTGTGTGTGTGTGTGAGGGAGATATCTGACTGGAATTTTTAAAGCTGACTGATATGCATGTTGTATAAATATATGTTATATAATAGTCCTAATTACTGAAAGGCTGTGGCTAAGCAACACTTCAAATATGTCGCCTGTTAGTCATAAGAACGTTCTAAAGCTGGACAGCGGAGTTCCTCATAGAAAGCAGTCGCCACCACCCACACGCTTGAGAACGGCCGTACAAAGCCGACAGCCCAGAGTGGTGCAAGGAAGAGAGAAGATGAGGTGAGAAGAGGAGGAAATGAGCAAAGGAGACAGAGAGGAATAAGAGCAGGCATAGTGTGGGAGGGCTGAGTCAGTCACACTGCACTCATCTGCCTGAGTGGGAGAGGGAGCCAGCATCTCAGAGGTGGTTTGGCTACAGGACCACCACCAGCACACGTCCTGGCCTGTCTCACTTGCTTACACTACTAAATAATTTGCATTTCCTGTTGGCTACAGGAGCACAGACAGTTCTGCTTTTGGTTAGAGTTGCATTAGAACTTCTCCAGAAAATGAAAAACCACATCTGTTCTATAGACCTTCATATCTAACTATATTAACCAGTGCAAAAGTATAGAATATCAATGCCTGCCTCTAAGATAACTTTGACTGATAACTTTTCATTCCTTCCTTCCTTTTTTTCAGGACAACACAGTGTATGAAACAGAGAATAAAATACTGCATGTGGTAAGAGAAGTAGAAGTGTATGTATGTCCATTTGTACGTCTATATGTGTGTGTGTGTGTGTGTGTGTGTGTGCATGTGATTTAAGAGCTCTGCAGCTCATCTGTGCCACACTGCAGTGCCGGTCAGGACACCACTGCCCTCCTGCTATAAATACCATAAGAGAAATACCACGTGTCTCCTCAGAGAGACGGAAAGAAATCTCGAGCTGCTGCACCAATAGTCTTGTTTTAGCAGCGTGCATTCAGGCATGAAGGGACAAAATGAACGATAAAAGATCTAAAAGGGGATGAATGAATAGGTGAAGGTGTGAGGACAGGTACGTGGTAGCCTAAAAATGATGTAATGATGTAACACAGGCAGTCTGTCTCATGACAATGCTGCGATCACACAGAATCTCTTCAGCACAGATGGTGTTGAGGGGCGTCACAGTGACCATGCAGTCAAAAGCTTAGCATATTGCAGCACAGCAGGGGGGCTTGGTCATGAGGGAGAGAAAGAGCTAAACTGCTTGGTTCATCAGCTGCATCCTGTATTACAACCAAATCACTATTCATCCATATAATAATCTTTACATTTTGCACACAGGTTATAATTCTGATATTTGAGTTGTGTTACTTCGGTTGAATTTTCTTTAGAGTTATGACTTCATTATCACTTCTTTCGTTAGTCGTATTTGTACATTTTTAAATGCTTGAATTGTTAAAAAAGGAGGCAATGAAACTGGACATTTGTACCTTATTTAGCAGAATATGTGAACAGCATTTGGCAGATGCCCTTATCAGGTGTGACATTTATCTCATTTAAACAAGTGAGCAGTTGAGGGTTGAGGGCCTCATTCAGCAGTGTTGGGGTTAGAACTCACAACCTTCTGATCAGTAATCCCAAGTTCTTAACCTCTGAATAATCAAAAAACCCACAAAGTTATATTAAGGTTATATTATATATTTAAGGTTTTACATCATATTATATTATATTATATTATATTATATTATATTATATTATATTATATTATATTATATTATATTGTATTATATTATATTATAAAAACTGCCAAAACTAACTGAGCTTTGACCCCCCCCAATCAACTATAAGCTATAAGACTATAAGAAGCTTATAAGATTATCTTGAGTCCTCTTCACACTACACCTTTTCGCCCTTCCCTCATCTTCAATCCCTCCTTCTGTTTCTCCTCTCTCTCTTCAGTGTAAGATGCTCTCCGATGTCTGTGACCATATTATCACCCTCTCCTCAGACCCCATGGTGTCTCAGGCTGCTCACCTGGAGGTGGTGCAACTGGACAACATCAAATCAACGGAGGGGCTGGTGGGTGTCAGGACATTCTCTACTCTGTAATTTGCATTTCTCTCGTGTTATGAATCCTATCATGTAGAGAGGTAAAGAATCTTATATAAAATCAGTCAGGGGGTCTGTTACACACATGCAGCTGCACTTACACTGTTCAGGCATAACATTGTGAGGAGTGCCAGGTGGAGTGAATAAGACTGATGATCTCCTCATCATGGCACCTGTTAGTGGGTGGGATATATTAGGCAGCAAGTCAACATTTTGTCCTCAAAGTTGATGTTAGAAGCAGGAAAAATGGACAAGTGTAAGGATTTGAGTGATTTTGTCAAAGTGCCAAATTGTGATTTCTAGACCACTGGATCAGAGCATCTCCAAAACTGCAGCTCTTGTGAGGTGTTCCTGGTCTGCAGTGGTCAGTATCCATCAAAAGTAGGACTTGCAGCTAACATCTTGGTGCCAGATGACACAGCACACCTTCAGGGATCTAGTGGAGTCGATGCCTCGAAGGGTCAGGGCTGTTTTGGCAGCAAAAGGGGGACCAACACAATATTAGGCAGGTGGTCATAATGTTATGCCTGATCAGTATACATACTGTGCTTTACAGTACCTGTCAGTCTCAGTTAATGATGTGTGATCTCTGCACTTGTCAGTCATGGGGAAAAGCATGATATTTATACCTGTCAGTGCCAGTGAAGAATTTAAGTATCTTTTGGTTTTAGTGAATGAATCGTACCCTCTCTGCATATGTCCCAGTGAAAGAGTCGTGGCCTTGGTCCCAGTGAAGGAAGAGTACCCTCTGTGTCTGTTACTCCCAGTGAGAGAATCGTGAGCTCTGTCAGTCTCCCAAAGCGAGGCATATCTTTTGTGGCCACTCCTTATTCCCTAATTCACAATTATTATGTTGCTAGGATAGGCCAGGATCTACCACAACCCTCTAAATAGCTCTAAATCAGTTTGTATTGAAATGTTGACAGTTCTAATATCTCAGAAGCAGAGATACACACTCCTACTCAGAAGGTCTAGATGTATGCTGCATGTTAGTGGCTTAGGGTAGCTTAGAACAGTAATGCTCTTGCCCACGCGTGCACATATATGCCAACATATACACAAACACAGAAGCGCACACTGCAGCAGTTTGAGTCCGTGCTGAATGGAGGCAGAGCAGCGGCAGATAAAAATAAACCTTCTCTCTTATTCTTCTCCCTCTCCCCATTCTGAAGCTTGAGTGTCAAAGTCTATTACAATGTGGATGTGTAGAGGTGTCTAGTCTCTGTCTGTGACAAGTACTTTCAAGCATCAGCTGTAAAGTGTTTGTGCCCTTCCCCTAGGGCATGTACATCAAGTCGACGTATGATGGCTTACATGTCATCACAGGGACCACAGAAGGGGTGAGAGGCCATTTTATATACTTCACATAATTACACACCGACAATCAGATCAGGCATTTCAACTCGAATGAATGAAACTGCGCTCATGTTGTGACTAATCTGTGCTGTGTTTTAAAAAGATTAAAAGGAGCTGTTTGTCATTTTGAGCTTTCTTCTGACTGTAGGATGAATCACAGTTGCAATGAAAACAGCAACACGCCTTCCATTTTCCCAAACAACCCCACCCTCTGTTTTAGCTATATGTCTCAGAGGTTTTACCTTTTTAAAGAAACATGGCAGAGAGTGAGGAGCTGTACTTCAGCTAGGGGCAGAACTCTTTTTTGGCCTGGAAAAAATGCAAACCGAAGCGTTTTGCTAATAAACTCGGGCAATATTGCAAACATTGCAGTTCCTTTAAAGTTTATTAAAATACTTAGAAAATTATATGATTATTACAGACCTATAAAAATGAAGTGGGCCTTTTGCAAAGCTAATAGCTGCCCTTTAGTCATATGTATTTGAGCATGTAATAACAGTTTCTAAAGAATCACAGTTAGACTTAATAAACTGAATTGCAGGATTAATCATTCTGTATTGCCGTGTATCTTAGAAATGCTCAAAACTGCATGTTAGTTAAGGCAGACACAAGATGTTTGCTCACGAAAGAGACAATTCTCTAGAGTCACAAATATTTAGTAATTCATGACATCAATAGAGCCACAATTACTGTTTTGTTTATGTATGTTCTAACTAGAAATTCTTTAATTAAAGTGTACTTTGGCATGGGGATGCATTCAGGACACATTTAGTGATCCTTTACTTCCCCTGGCATATTAGTGAGCATCAAATAAATTGTAGGCAGTACAAATTAAATGAAACGCGGGTGTAATTTTGTTAATTAAAGAACCCGCAATGAAAAGACTAGATCATGCACACATCTCATCATTTCCTCTAGATGATTTTGCATCTCCTGGCCATGTTAATATAAAATGGACATGTATTTTTTGTGGCCTCTTTGGGGTGATGTAGCTAGCTGTATGGGATTGTAGACACACCTGATTTTTAATAAATTGAATGAGTATGCAGAGCCATGAATTGTATTCCTTTCTCTTTCTTTTCTTCTAACTTCTGGCTCTCTGTTTGTCTCAGTCTCCAGCAGACCGCTGCAAGAAAATCCATGCAGGCGATGAAGTTATTCAAGTCAATCATCAGACAGTGGTGCGTGTTGTGGACATTTTAAATTCAGCATCCACTGTGCTGACTCTATGGGTTTCCACTAGAATACACAACACACTCACATACACATGGCTATGCTCACCGATATATATTGCATTGACTTTGCAGCTTGAATGTCAAGGGCATTCTGACTGAACAGTGCATGTTTTTCTGGTTGTTTAAGGTGGGCTGGCAGTTAAAGAACTTAGTGAACTCTTTACGTAGTGACCCCGCTGGAGTGTCCTTAACACTGAAGAAGCGTCCTCAGAGCACTCTCACTTCCACTCCTGCCTTACTGAAGAACATGAGATGGAAGCCACTGGCCCTGCAGGTACTTTTGGGTTCTGTGTCTGTAGATGGGAGTGTTGCTTAAGTGGCATGTACAAATTGATGATCCACAGTAGTCCAGTCTGCTGTATTAAAAGCCATCTCTTGGCCCTGAGGGCTCGAACCAACTGGAGTGCATGGCAAATTTCTCCTCCTCCTCCTGCATGTACTTTCCATCCTTTACTCTTTACTGATCTCTCTTTTTTGTAACTTCTGCATGTCTTGTCTGTATTACGATTCAGGAAAAAAAAAAATGTGGTCTTTGTGATTTGAGAAGGAAGAAAATCACCCTCTCAGTCCATATACAGAGAAAAAACCTTTGTGTAGAAAATATACTGCAAATAATTCAGGTAATTTATGGACGTTTCTCACTGCTTGTGTGTGCAGTATTGATCGCACTTTCTTTTTCTTTTCTTTTCAAAGGTAATCACACAAAATTGGCTATAGTAGGCTGTTAAAATCTGTTAAAATGTCACTGTCATCAGAGTGAATGTCAACGATAACACACTGAACTGTAATTTTCTGTAATGAAGAGTTTAGATGAGAAGCCACGAGAAGAAATAACAGAGAACGTCAGAGACACTGAGGCTTTGTTTAAACACAGATATATATTTATACTTTAAATCCAATTTTTTCAAAGCACCGGCATTTTAAATTAGAAGTGGGCAAAGAAAAACAAGAATGTTGGATATGAGTAAAAGATTTAAAGATGTAAAATGAATATAAACATGGAGAGAACATCCCTCTTTCAGCCCATCTTCCCCTCGAGTCCCAGCAGCAGGGCAGCCACACCTACCAGTACCCTCAGCACACCGTCTAAACGAGACAGCTGTGCCCTACAGGACCTCTATTTCCCCCCACCACCAGATGAGCCGTACGCACCCAGGTACACACACACACACACACACACACACACACACACATATTCACAGGCTGCATTAGCCATAACAATTGGGGACAAGCTTGGGGACGAATCTATATGAAGCACCCTTTCCGAAATCATCTTAATTCTGTAAATAAAGTCACATTAATGTTATGTCTGTAGTAGAAGAGCAGTATCTGCATTCAGAGAATCTGTATACTGTTTCATTTTTCACCCCAAGTTAAATTCTAGATCCTTATTTTGCCTCCACAATTTAGGTATCATGTACATTAACACAATTCCTGTAAACAGAATGCACGATCTTTGTTGCATATCCATGCCTCTAGACGAGCCCTAAGTGCGTTCATATTCACGCATGATGCACCCTGTCCGAAATTTACCCTCAGGAAGAAGAAACACTAAACACTTCATTTTTTTTCTTGTAGAGAGGGCACAGCCAGTGACACGTCCCAGCATGAGGTGGCTAAGCGCTCTGAGTCGCCGAACTCTTTTCTAGACCAGGAATGCCGGCGGCGCTTTCCTATGATGGATGAGGATGCGGTTCTCTACTGCTACGAGTATGACCCAAATCGGGGGCCTCCTCCTGTGCGCAGGGACGGCACTATGACATACGGTACGCGCTTTGATCTTCTATTGCTTCAGTTTAGATTGATATGGTTTGATGCTACGGTTTCCTTAACCAGCCTCAGTGTGGCAAAGCTCTGAGGGTGCCTTTACACACGCAGCTTTTAGTTCTTTTCGATTGAACCCTCGTGCGCTTGGTGTGGCTGTTTTTGGCAGGTGAAGATACCGCAGTCACATTGGCACACAGACTGAAATAACTAGTCTGAGTCAAGTTTTCTCCGTACAGATCCAAGTGTTTCGATTTGAGTGAAAAAGTGATTTGATCCAGAATCGACCCAACTGCAGCACGCGAACCAAACGCTGGGTGTATTTTAGGTTGTGTATGCGAGCTACTAAAACGAGCCAAAGGACAGTGTTATAGCGTTTCAGAAATGTGATACATTCTGAATATCTGGACACACAAAAAGGAGAAAATAAATGCTGGGTGCAGTACACCAAGATTTTTCAACAAGAATTATTTGATCAGATAATTATATGCACTCGGAAAAGGTTTCTATATTTTTCTATCACCATAATCCTGACTAATGAATTCAAGAATAAATAAGTAAATAAATATAGAACCCTGATCAAACTAAAGTATTAATTTTGTTCCGATTCAGACAGCAAACGAATAAAAAGAGCAAAAGGGTAATTGGTTTGGAGGTCAGGGCAGGTCTAATTCTGTCCTTAAATTTGAGATGTAATCAAATTACAAGTGCTTAGTTGGATTTATTTGCTTGGTCACATTTGCTCATCACACTGCTCATCACTAAAATGGAAGTGAATGTGGTTAAAACGTTCATAAATAAATAAATAAATAAACTCAGATCTGTTTTTCATTTTGGTTTTATTTTGTCCCATGTATTTGTTTTGTCACAAAACTCTTACTTAAAAAACACAGCATGGTGAATGTTCAGAAAGTTAAAAAGGAAAGCACTTCATAGTTGCATGTCTGGAATTTGGATTGGATATGAAACCACATACAGCAGATTGGATGAAATTGGATTAAATCTGTTTTATTGTCCTTTTTAACTGCCAAAATTTTCCAGATAATATCCAGGTCCTGATCCTTTTATAGACTTTTATCATGCAAATGGGTGCTGTTCTGTGCTGTGTGAGGTGCAGTGTGGTGTTTAGCATTGTGTGATTCTGACGCACTTCGTCGGTATGTGTGAGCCAGGCAGGCTGAGGCCCATCTCTATGCCGGTGGAGTATAACTGGGTGGGCGACTATGAAGACCCGGCCAAGATGAAGAAAGAGCTCAGGAGAGGTGGGTGAGGGAGGCGGGAGAGACAAGAAGCAGTAGGAGGGCAGCGGGTGTCTTGTTTTTATTTTTTTGCTTTTTTTTTCTTAATCCTAACATATAAGTAATGATTCGGATTTCCGTCCAGTTCCCTCTGACCCTCATACTTCTTCTCAGCGTGCGTTGTAATTTGTGGTTTTTACTCTGTGTCGATCCTCCCTCCCTGCCCTCTCCCGTCTTCCTCAGTGTGCCTCACTGTTTCTCTGCATGTGTGTAATTCTCTTTGTCTGAAGAATCCTGAATTTTGTGCTGCCCCATTGCCATGGAAACTCCTGGCAAGATACCGCTGTTCCATTGGCCGAGAAAGGCTGAATGGCAAAATGAGTAAATGCAGAGAGAATTCAGTCTGTTTAGTCACAGTTACAGAACGTATGCGTCTTTATTCCTAAAACAGGAGCGTGTCATCATTTTTGGTCACCAGTTACACAATGATTGCTTGTATCGGTCATCAGTTGAGGCATGCAGATTAATTGGAGTGGCCATGGCAGTGGTGTTTCTGCACACTGCACACTAATTCAGGATAATTAATTGTCACATTACTGTGCACACAGAGAACTCCATGCTTCGTTATGTTGGAGAGGATAAGACTGGTCCCGAGGAGTATGCGATAGGACGCAGTAGCAGCAGCAGGCGGAGCAGGAGGAAGAATGAGAAAGGGAGTAGCCCCGCCCATTACGCCTTGGTTCCAGCCCTTCAGATGGAAATGCTGAGACAGGAGTCAGTAACTACGCCCACCTCAGACACGTCCTCCGTCTATCATGTGAGTGACACGTGGAGCTGTCACTGAAAGAAAGGTTTTCCCTCAAATGTAGTCGATCATGTTTGGAGAAAATTAGACTAATCTATCTTAAAAAGTAATGGAGGATTGTGTTTTTCTGTGACGTAACACAGGTTTGGTAATGTAGTTTTGGACACAGTATGACTTAACATAGTCTAGAAAAATAAATAAAACAGAATATAGCTGGACGATGATGGGCCAGTCATCCTAGGCAATAATCTATTATTATTATTATTATTATTATTATTATTATTATTATTAGCACAGTTTGGTATTATTTGGTATTATGGTATGCTTCCTTGGCCCCACCGGACCAACTGGCCAGACCAACTGAAAGCTGTATGTATAATATTATGGTTCCATTACGAGCAAAGACACTGTATTTGTCATATTTTTTAAAATAGCCGTTCATTTAAATATAACATTACATAACATAACAAATGTTGTTTATTGTGTTTCTTGAGCATATATTTATGAAGATTTTGGGTGAAAAACTCAAAGCTCATTTAGTTAACAGCATTATTTTTTATTTTCTGCAGACATTTGATCAGTCTTCAGTGCTGTCGAAGTCGAAGAAGAAGTTGAGAGGTGAGATACTGAATGTTCCCTTCTTTTCACAGTTTATAAATTAAGTAGGAGCTCATTGTCATTGTTTATCCCACTCTCTCTTCTGTCTCTTCTCTTCTTTCTCTTTTCTAGCTGGCTCACTGTCTTCCATCAGTAAGCGTCGGATTTCCTGTAAAGACCTGGGGCAGGGAGATTGCGCAGGCTGGCTGTGGAAGAAGAAGGATGCCAAAAGTTACTTTTCTCAAAAGTGGAAGAAGTACTGGGTGGTGCTGAAAGACACCTGCCTGTACTGGTACATCAACGAGGAGGTGAGGTTTTGAGTAGAAAACTAAATGTACTCGGGGATAATTAGCAGGGTCTGTTTGCAGAATGCACAGGCGTGGGTTTGAGTGGTACAGAGTGGTGTATTTGAGTGGTACTTGCTTTTAATGAGATTTACCAGGACTTTAAGATGAACTAATTTTAACAGAATTTGTAAACAACAAAAATACTTGTGTAAACAATTATCAGTGGCTTTCTTTCTTCATGAACACTTTCATGTATTTCATATATGACATTTCAAAACACACACAGCTGCATGCATTTCCATATACACTGACCAGGCATAACATTATGACCACCTGCCTCACATTGTGTTGGTCCCCCTTTTGCTGCTAAAACAGCCCTGACCCGTCCTGCACTGTGTATTCTGACCCCTATCTATCAGAACCAGAATTAACTTCTTCAGCAGTTTGAGCAACAGTAGCTCGTCTGTTGGATCGGATCACACGGGCCAGCCTTCTCTCCCCACGTGCATCAATGAGCCTCGGCCGTCCATGACCCTGTCACCGGTTCACCACTGTTCCTTCCTTGGACCACTTTTGATAGATACTGACCACTGCAGACCGGGAACACCCCACAAGAGCTGCAGTTTTGGAGATGCTCTGATCCAGTGGTCTAGCCATCACAATTTGGCCCTTTTGGTCAAACTCACTCAAATCCTTACGCTTGTCCATTTTTCCTGCTTCTAACATCAACTTTGAGGACAAAATGTTGACTTGCTGCCTAATATATCCCACCCACTAACAGGTGCCATGATGAGATCATCAGTCTTATTCACTTCACCTGGCACTGCTCACAATGTAATACCTGATTGGTGTATGAACCAAAGAAACACCTTTCTGTAGACATCTCTGTACCCTGCTTATAATAATAATAATAATAATAATAATAATAATAACCTCCAATGAATGAACACGAGCAAATAGTCACTGATATTGTCCTTTTTGCAGGATGAGAAGGCTGAAGGCTTTGTCAGTCTCCCTGAGTTCAAAATTGACCAAGCAAATGAATGCCGGAAGAAGTTGTATGTATCTTAATTTTATCTTTGGGCTAAAAATACATACATAATTATACTAAAAGTGGCATCTCCTAGACGGTGCTGATTTTGGTTTATCTTTTGTATTTAAGTGCTTTTAAGGCATGCCATCCTAAGATCAAGAGTTTCTACTTTGCAGCAGATAATGTGGATGACATGAACAGGTAAGAGATCATTGAAATCCTCATGCTTATCTTAAACAGGTTAAAGTGATAACAGCATTAATGCTTCAATAAGTGGTTTATTTTTCTTTTTTTGAATCAATAATATAGAAATGAATTTATTTGATTTATTGAAACAATCTAGAGCTTATCTAATTCATTATCTAATCTAACTTAAGTGTTGCCCCAATTAGGCACTTTAGACATGTCACATATTTTGTGGAAATTAGGTGTGTGTGTGTGTGTGTGTTTGTGTGTGCATGCACATAATCATTTGATCCATTTTGGTAGTAACATTTAGCAGCTTTGCAGGTGATAGCAGTTTTTTTCTGTCCATACACAGATGGCTGAGTCGATTGAACATGGCAGCAGCAGCTCACTCAGAGCAGGAGAGGATTCGACAGGATCATGGTGAGAGGATGCCTGTATACTTCACTGATCATGTTAGTTACTCTAATCCGTGTGGTCTGGACTAAAGAGTGTATAAATAAATATAAACATTTTATGATGTCTTGAGTATACTGAGTGTTTGCAACATTCTCAATTTCCTAATAGAAAATATATATTGCCATACATTTTGGGACACCCCTCCAAATCATTGAATTCAGGTGTTCCAATTACTTCCATGGTCACAGGTGTATAAAAGGTGCTTTGTAGAGTTTGTAGAGGCCACTGCTTCTTCAAACATTTGTGAAACCAAGTACCAGGACAGACAGACAGACAGACAGAAATTTCTTCACTAGTAAATATTACACAGTCAACTGTTAGTGGTATTATAACAAAGTGGAAGCAATTGGGAACAACGGAAACTCAGCTACCAAGTAGTAGGCCACGTAAAATCACAGTGCGCAGAAGTCACCAACTTTCTGCAGAGTCAATAGCTACAGACCTCCAAACCTTGTGTGGCCTTCAGATTAGCTAAAGAACAGTGTGTAGAGAGCTTCATGGAACGTGTTTTCATGCAAAGTGTCAGATACAGTGGTGTAAAGCACGCCACCACTGGACTCTAGAGCAGTGTCCTCTGGAGTGACCAATCACGCTTCTCTGTCTGGAAATTCAATGGACAAGTCTGGGTTTGGCGGCTGCCAGGAGAACGCTACTTGCCTGACTGCATAGTGCCAAGTGTAAAGTTTGGGGGAGGGGGGATTATGGTGTGGGGTAGTTTTTCAGGGTTTGGGCTCGGCCCATTAGTTCCAGTGAAAGGAACTCTTAATGCTTCAGCTTCATACCAAGACATTTTGGACAATTACATGCTCTTTGTGGGAACAGTTTGGGGATATCTTGAGGAGTTGAAACTGTTACAGCTGCAAAGGACGGGACAACTCCATATTAAACACTACGGATTAAGAATGGGACATCATTAAAGTTCATGCGCATGTAAAGGCAGACATCCCAAAACTTTTGGCAATATAGTGTATCTAGCTTTGACATGAAGAGGATAACTATAAAGAGCTAGCTCATGAATATCATCAAAAAATAAGGTATTAAATGATAGAATATTCTACCCATCAGCCCCAGGACATGACATGTCTCACTGTTCACTTCTCACTTATATTAGCACCACTGTTTAAGTTCTAGTTTTTCACCATCAAACTTCCACTGGTCAGATTTTTGTTGTGTGTGCCACAATATTGCTTAGGTTTTTTGCCTCATAGCCACCGTTCATGTTTGTGATTCTTGTTTTCACAGTTTCGGTTGTTTTGTTTGTACTTCACATTATCTGTATTTTCATCCACCTCCATCTCCATACAATGACAAGAGTTAGTTTCAGTATAGTTACAGAATAATCTATAGTTGTTACTGAATAATATGCTTTAAAATTAATAACATAACAATAGCTGAGATTGTAGCCTGTTTCTTCAGGCCCCATAGTGGCACTGAGCCTGGCATCTACAGTCAGACTATTATAAACAAAAATACATTTCATATAAAGAAACTAGCGATGCTATCAACTAAGCAGCATGACATCTTTCAAAATAATATATTGTCTATCTGTATATGAAATTTGAGCTTTCTCTCTCACTCTTTGTTGAGGAGCGCTCAATAACTGAACATACACGTCACCTGGGGACTAGTTTATAGCCTGCTGGAGTTTCTGACGCAACATGGTGAAGTATTTTTGACCTTTGAAACAAGTCAAATACTTTTACGACCAAAAATGGTATTCCAACAAATTAAAAACTATAAAACAACAATAAAATACAGCTGGAAGACCATGATCTGTTTAGGTACATGCTGGTCATTTCATTTAATGAGTAGTAACTAGGTGCGCAGTACTTACATTTTGGGACAGTAAGATTTTAATTTAACGTAAACAAAACACTTCTGAGCAAAATGGTTAAGGAATTAGGACAATGTGACCGAGTACATGGTCACTACCCACCTCTGCAGTGTTGTATTAATGGACCGCGCTACTGCCTGCTTTTTTGCGTAAGTGTCTTGTCATGTGTATCTTATAAATATTATTGATTTTTCCTTCTGTTTCTTGTCCTCTTTCAGACTACTGGAGTGAGAGTGATCATGAGGATGTTGAGAACTTGTCTTCTAAACAGAACAGCCCTCCACCACCCTACGACACCTACCCTGCCTTAGTATGTCACACAATCTGCCTCCATGAGGAATACCAGAGTCCAGACCTCAATTTCTTTTATTCATGTTCTCTACATTGAAGGGCTTACCAGGGAGAGATGAAGGTTTCAGACATTACTGGAGTAGAGAAATGTGTGAACAGATGGGATGGGAAGATAAAATGGAGAAGGGAGCAGAGGAGGAATGAAAGATGAAAAATGAAGCGTGAAAGACAACGAGGAAGGCAGCTGAAGTACTTATTAATTATTGAAGCTCTGGAGACCAGCTTAGTGGCTGTAGATTTTTAGACAAAAATGAGATCCAGCCTGTGGTACTAGGCCCTGCTAATCTTATTGAGAGAAACACAAAACAGACAACTTCTAATACCGTGCAGCAGAGGTGTGTGTGTGTGTGTGTGAGAGAGAGAGAGAGAGAGAGAGAGAGAGAGAGAAATGCTTGTGTGTGTTCCCATTTCAAATTCAACGACTAATAGCTGGTGACAGCTCTGAGGCACTACAGAGGCAAGCTACATTTCTTTTAATGGCTGCTGGTGTCCTTTATTTCCTTTTCACCATGCCATTTCAACTGCTTTCAGTAGGATTCATATTTAAAACTCGAGGAAAACAAGGTTTCAGATCACCCCAGCTTTCAAAGAGTCAAAAGTTTCATAAATTTAATTACTAACAAATATCAAACTATATATTCGAGCTATCTAGCATTAGACCGGTTATAGCTATACATATAAATAACTAGCTGACTTATATCATTACAAACCAAAATATTTAATTAGTGTATCTGGTTAATGTTATATTGAAGTGGCTAATCGTTAATAGCTATATACTGTATCTAGATATCTGGTTTGTGACCAACTACTACATTATAAAATTAAAACAAGCAGAAGTTACTCTGAAAGGCTATTAGGCTAAACATCACCTACATGGTTTAGGCAGCTTTCTAACTTACATAATATTACAATAGAAATAGGATCTTATGCTATATTTTGACATGATTCTCTAAAATGCTGAAACAATGACAACAAATTTAAAACTCCAGTGCTGACCACAGACTCAGTGACAAATGTGAGCTCAAATACTAGCAGCTAACTTGCTAGCAGGTTATAGTGCTAGCATGAACTCAGTAGCCTTATTTAAAATGTGTCCAGTTATAGCTGTGTCCTGTTCACCATACCCTACATATAAACTTCACAGTTTTTTTCTTTTTTCCTGAAGCAGGTCAGCCCTTATCCCGAGCCCAAACACATTCGGCCTCCATCCACAGAGACATTGCAGCCCCGGTCTCCCCATGAGGACTTCCAGTCTGAGCCCCAGTGTTCCAGTATGAGTGGCTCCAGCTCTCCCGCACGCAAGTCATCCAGCCAGCGGCGCTCCTGGCAGGACCTGATTGAGACTCCACTCACCAGTTCAGGTCTCCATTTCCTTCAGTCTCTGCCTCTGGAGGACGCTGTATTCCTGGAGCCCAATGGAGCTATGCCTATAGAACTTCGGCGCCAGGCCACACTGCCACCTCAGAGATGTCCACTACCCGAGCGCCACACCCCACTGACACCCAGCCAACTACCTTCCACAGCCCGGATAGGAAGAGAAGTAAAACACCGCAGCTTTACGCTGCCACGTGACAGCGGCCTGCATGCCATCTTGGCAGCAACAGCAGGAGCACCTGAACACAGAGATATCCAGCAGCACCAGCTGGGCCAGGCGTACACCAGAGATGCAGGTAATATTCTGAACCGTGAACGGGGAAAGAATCTTAATGAATGACCTGAATTTAAATAGCTGCTAGAAAGACATTGTAGTTGGTCTATTTTTGGTCAGTTCTGATTTGTCTTCTTTTGGTCTGAAACTGCAGGTCATATTTAAAAGACATGAGATATTAAATGCAATATTTAGGTGGAGGGGCTTTGGTTTTATCCAACAGGAATTGATTGACTTTTGGAATAGGTGTTATAAAATGCTTGCCTGCTGTCACAGATTGCCCCTTTGCATTGCGGTTCCCATGGTGACAGGTGCATTGTGGTTTTTGTTTCTGCTCTACCCCTGTGTCCACAGCTATCACCTAATTGTATCCACCTATTTTGTGTCCACCAATTTCCCCCACTGTGGCCAGTATTAAGTCTGCATATCTATATTCTGCAAACACCGATACGGATATTTGGAATCAGCTAAATAAATAATCATGCCAAGGACCCACACTTGCATGGTGCCTATAATAACTGCCCCTTACACCTGCATAAGAGAAAAATAAATAAGAAAACCTTACTGGTTATTTGCCAGAGCCTTCAGTAGTCAGCAACCACGCACCACCCAACTCTGTGCCAGACTTCTTATTTAGAAAGTGTTAGCAATATAATGACACATGTCTGACTCTGATGGTAGATGAATGTAACAGGAAAAGTGAGAATCTTCTAACAATGTCAGCAGTACACAGCTCAAAATCCGGGCAAACCTAAGGTAAAATCATACATGAGATTTTTTATTAAAGGTGCTTTCACTCATGCCACAAAATAGGCATTATCATAAACTAATTATTAGTACAATTATATAATTATCTATTTGGCATCATCTTCATGCTCTTTGTTTTTGGATAATTGGATTTTTGCAATTTGTGTACACTTTTCTGTCAGTGAATTCAGCCCTATATACCCCTTTTTCCCTGAATTATGTGCAGCGCAGATGAACCAGGCATATTAATTTCACCCTGATTCAGACTTAACAGGTGAAGAGTGCCTTTAGGCTCGTGCCTGTGGCATGGTTGTCTTTTAGTAATGTAAAGACAAATATTCTAACAGCTTTCCAGCTTGTTCATCATTTTAGGCCCAGGCCCATGCTCATGGGCACATAAATAATCTTAGCTCACAGATCAGGGGAGAAACAGACAGAAATAGAGATCATGTAAATATATGTAGGGAAACCTCCACCTACTACAAGCAGCAACTTTTCATCCTAAGCATCCCTCCAAAGCAGGTGTCCATAATCTAATACCGAATATCGGTATTGTATCAGTCTTGGCCTGCGGGATCAGTATCAGATTAGATTTGACATAGTCTCATTCAATTTGCTGATGTGTTTAAGGTTCTGTTCTGAAGACATGGAAGAGTTTTACTTTCTTCTTGAATTTATTTCCTAGTGTGTATATTCCTCTCAAATTCTGATTTTGAGTATTATGAGGACATCTCATGATTTAACGTTATATATTCTTAAGGTCTTACATCTCTGTAACTCTCTACAACATCCCTATATAACATATCCCTATATGCTTACATTATATTGCCAAAAGTATTGGGACACCCCTCCAACTCATTGAGTTCAGGTGTTGTTTTTCAGGGGTTGGGCTCGGCCCCTTAGTTCCAGTGAAGAGCATGAAATTGTCCAAAATGTCTTGGTATGAAGCTGAAGCATTAAGAGTTCCTTTCACTGGAACTAAGGGGCTGAGCCCAACCCCTGAATAACAACACCTGAATTCAATGATTTGGAGGGGTGTCCCAAAACTTTCGGCAACATAGTGTATGTTGTCTCGCCATGTCCCACCAGCATGCACACACACACAAACACACACACACAATCAGAGAAGACACTGTGCCCCAGAGCACATGAGGAAATCAGCCTTTGTTAATATCTCATCATGCCCCCTCCAGGACCTGTATGTCTCTCTCTATCTCCATCTCTCTGCCTTCTTCTCAATCCTCTCTAAACAGCAAATTCAGAAGATTTTTCTAGTTGCATTATTCATCACCCCAAGTCTCTAACAGCTCGCCAGTGTCATATTTTACTGCGTGAAGGAAACTGATTTATTTTAGCATTTTGCATATTCAATGCGGTGTATGATGTAAGAATTGCTGCTCAGAGATGTGATACTGCCCCCTAGTTGTAGCTACAGGGAGCATGATAGTTTATAGAATTTTAGAGAGTATTACAGAATGTTGAAATAAATAGTAAACATATAGTGTATATCAAGGCAGGCAGTGTGGAATATTTTCCTTTTATTGTTATTTATAATAATAATAATAATAATAATTATTATTATTATTATTATTACTATTATTATTATGAATTATGAGTGTATTAAATTGTACACATTTCATTTTAACAAACCACAGAGGCTTGATTTTTCATTTCATTTCACATTATTTGTTTTAATCAATTTATCACCCACTAAATTGTAGAAATAATTAATTAATAGATTTTTTTCAATAGATTCAGTCAATGTAACCGAGTACATGTTCCCTACCCATTGTTAGGTGAAGGGTCATTAACTTCTTCTTCATCTTCTTTCGGCTTTTCCCTTCAGGGGTGGCCACAGCATCTCACATCATCTCTCTCCTCCTATCCTTATCTTTGCACCCACTAGCTTCATATCCTCATTTATTACATCCATATACCTCCTCTTTGGCCTTCCTCTTTGGCTCCTGCCTGGCAGCTCCATGTCCAACATTCTCCTACTAATATACTCACTCTCCCTCCTCTGAACATGTCCAAACCATCTTAATCTGGCCTCCCAAACTTTGTCCCCCCAAACGTCCAACATGAGCTGTCCCTCTGATGTACTCGTTACTGATCCTGTCCGATCGTGTCACTCCCAAAGAGAACCTCAACATCTTCAGCTCTGCTACCTCCAGCTCTGACTCCTGTCTCTTCCTCAGTGACACTGCCTCTAAACCATACAGCATGGCCGGTCTCATCACTGTCTTGATTCTCGCTGCATTAACTAAGCAATAAAATTCTCCCACAATCACTGGATTAGTTTATTTGTCAGATGATAGAACAAAATGGTTCATTTACAAGAATCCATGATAAAATGATTAGATTCAAATATTACAGTACAGTTAACTAAGGATCCTAATGGTGCTAGCTGTACTATTTGGTGCCTGCTTTATAAGCTGATGGACTTTATCCCTTCCTGGATTTCATTATTAGACTTTACAATTGTTGAATCTTTTTGCTTTATTGCTTGTTGGCTTAGAGAGCCTTTGGTTAAGCTGTATGCTTGGTTATTATAACAATAAGCTATGTGGTGCTACTCAGTTTAAATGGTGTTAGTTTTTGTTAGCAATATTGTTAGCAGGCTATGCTAGGGAAGAGTAGTTTAGGGGAAGAGTAATTAAGGGAATTGTTACATTAACCTATTAAGAAATTCATTCCGATTCTGTGATCCTGATTCTGTGGATGTTTTTGTGTGTTGTCAGGAGGACAGATTTAGCTTCATGAGGTAAAATTAAGTTTTCACAATCACACACAGGGTTTCACAGAGCCACTGTCAGGATCGTTATCAGTGTGTGTGTGACTGTTAGCAACGTAGCATCACTTCTTTGACTGACTGCTTTGTGAATGGTGTTTGTAGCACTTCTGAAAGCTAGCTCCAACAATAATCTGTAGTCTTTTTGTTTCTCCAACTAGATCTATTCAGCTGGTTTAAAACACAAGAAAACCTTACTATCCACATGAACAATCCTAACTTTTATATGACCTGTTTTTTTTTTTTTTAAGACACCAGGCAGATAGAGCTCAGCACTGACGGATCGTTTCTCTTGCTCTGTGGTGCCCTCTGCAGGTATGGAGCGGGAACGTAGGCACCAGACTGATTCGCTGTGTGACCTATATCGAGCTCTAGAGAGGGCCAGTCTGTCCCCTGTGAATGAGCAGATGCCTCCCACTCGCCTGGAGTACAAGCGCTCATTTGTCCGCCGTGGTAACGACCCCTTGCTTAATGAAAAGCTGCACCGCCTGCGCATCCTTCAGAACACATTCAAGGTATGAAAATACTGGATTTGGGGAGTAATAGAAGACATTGTACTGTATTATATCTTATTCTAGAGTAAAGAATTCCAACTACCTGGCCTCAGATTAGCACCGGACAGTAATGACATGGGGGACACAATAAAGGCTGTTAATTTACAGCAGGCACTGATATTTTACTTAATCTATATACTATATTTATACAAACACACACAAATCAAGCCTCGGTTTCTCAAATACTGCATCATACACACACATTTGCTATATTTGCATAGACCATCATGGCCATTACACAAGAAATATCACAAATGAAGTTCTGCCATGGTTCCTATATATTTACTGTAAATAAGAACCAGATAAGTATGTAGTATTATTTTAAACTACAATATTATCTGTAATAAGATATATAGGCATATACAATGACCAGGCATAACATTATGACCACCTGCCTAATATTGTCTTGGTCCACCTTCTTTCTGCCAAAACAGCCCTGACCCGTCCTGCACTGTGTATTCAGACCCCTTTCTATCAGAACCAGCATTAACTTCTTCAGCAGCTTGAGCAACAGTAGCTCGTCTGTTGGATCGGATCACACGGGCCAGCCTTCTCTCCCCACGTGCATCAATGAGCCTCGGCCGCCCATGACCCTGTCACCGCTTCACCACTGTTCCTTCCTTGGACCACTTTTGATAGATACTGACCACTGCAGACCGGGAACACCCCACAAGAGCTGCAGTTTTGGAGATGCTCTGATCCAGTGGTCTAGCCATCAAAATTTGGCCCTTTTGGTCAAACTTGCTCAAATCCTTATGCTTGTCCATTTTTCCTGCTTCTAACATCAACTTTGAGGACAAAATGTTCAATATATCCCATCCACTAACAGGTGCCATGATGAGGAGATCATCAGTCTTATTCACTTCACTTAGCAGTGGTCATTATGTTATGCCTGATCGGTGTATAGTCTTAGTTCTGCAGCACTTGCATTGGCTCCTAGAGCATATTTTTGTCAGAATTTTAGTTTGTTTGGATATAAAATTATTCTCTTTTGAGATGATGTAACAATTACAAATTGTTCACTAACTTCAGTAATACTGTAAGGTAAAGGTATATTGTGTGATGGGGGGATGCACAGTAAATCCATGTGAATGATAATCCAAGTAAATGAATGTGTCTTATCTTCTCACAGGATGTCCCGCTAAAAGAGGCTGAGACGAAGATCATTCATCGGGATGTGTAAGGAAGACCGGTGGCAATCAGGAGTCTAGAAAACATCGGTCTTCACATCTGTACATAAAGATTGTATATTGTAATGTGAGGGGAGCGTTATCTCTGCTCCAGTTCTGTTCTCTTCATCTCTGCTTCCTTGTGGAGGTTGATTTACATGTACAATGCCAGTCAAGGATTTTTGAAGAAAAAATATGAAACATGTTTTCCAGTAAAGACCTCAGTAGAGAGAAAGATTATTATACAGTTCAGAATTTACAGGGTTGTGTGTGTTTCCACTCCCCAAAATGTGATGGTAGGTGGATTAGCTACTCTATGGGGTGCACGCAAATGTTTGTGTGTTATGCTGTGTGGTGGTCTGGCATCCCTAGACCTGTGGTTCCCAACCTTTTTTAACATGCAAAAACTTTGCAGACCCACCACTTTGCCAAATATCTGGGTTTGTCAACCGTCTGTGGGTGTTTGGTGCTCCGATACCTCCTCAGTTTGCAGGGCTTCATGCTTTCACTGGCTAGTCTCTCACCACAGATTGCACACTCAATTCTCACCTTCTCCATTGCTCCAATAAAAAACAAATTCAAGATAACGCTCCAAATAAATCCTTGTTTAAGCTGCGTCTGTCTATTCCCACTCTCGCCATACACAGCGTAAAATTCTTGATGTTAAGGAAATTACTTCTCATATATTAACCATTATTAAAACATTATTAAAAATTGAATTATTTATCATGCTAAAAAAATAAAAAATCTTGTAACCCTCAAATGAGAATGAGCTCGGTGAGCCCCCATAAATCTTTATGGACCACCAGGTTGGGAACAACTTCCCTAGACAATAAGCATGTTAAAGTTATTCCTATTAATGTTAATATTTTCATTCATTCCTCTTCAGTAACTACTTTAATGGTTGTGGTTGTGGTGGATCTGGAGCCTCTCCCTGGAACTACATATGGGTTGTCAGTTCATCACAAGGATGGGTTGCCAGTCCATCACATTAACCCAAGCTTGAGGTTAAAGCAGGGACCCTGGAGCTGTGAGTTAGCAATGCATCCTGCAGTGCGACCGAAAATGGCTGCTCAAAAACCTTTCACTGGCATTGTACTTATTAGATCTTTATTTGATCTTTATTACTATCCTCTGAGTTCATTTTACTTGCCATATTTTTGCCATGTCTTCCTCCTTTCTTCTTGGTTTGTTTCCATATTTGCACAATGTTAATATGTGGATATGAAGGCATTATTTTGTATATGGGTATATTGCTAAATTATGGTCTGTTGAAACCTTTTGAAGTTTTATGTGTTGTTTAACACGTACTGGCCTTTGAGAAACCAAATGACTGCACTTCCTTCGAGCATCGCTCCTCTACACTGACTGAACAGGAAACACAGAACCGCTGGTATAGATGTTCCTCAACTACTGATTGTGTTATTTTAATTTGCATGGCAACAGTCAAACTTATGAGTTTTGTGTGTGTGTGTGTGTGCGTGTGTGTGTGTGCGTGCGTGCGTGTGTGTGATTGGCTTTAAGTTCTTAATTGGAAATTGCAGTTTCTTTAACTTTTCTAGCTGTACAACAGTGTATGTCAATAGGTATAACATATGGAATGACTATGTGTAATTATTGTTGTAAAACAAAGAGAGAAAGATGGTTGTAATATCTAACATGTCATCCTTGTCCAGGCTTCCATCTGGCTGTCTTCTATGTGGCTTATGACCTTTGACCCTGGAATCAATCCATAGTACAGTGTTAAACATTTAAGGCTTCAGTGTTAAATACACAACAATGCTAAACTAAAATGGTTAACCAGTGAAACGCTGTCTATTTTTGTAAGCATGATATTTATCCACCGGTTTGTACGTGGTTTTATATTTTGAGCTGTGTTTTAATTGAAGATAACTGATGGTGTCGATCCCTTTGGCAGGATGAAACCTATAAGCAATTATCCTGTTGTACTGTATCTCTGAGATGAAAATAATTTTAACAATAAACAGTTTGATGTTTTGTTAAAAGTTTCTTATACGTGACATATAAGCGCTGTCAAATTCTTGATTCTGATCGATCAGAACCTTTGATTAATATTCTATAACAGTACTCTATGCTGCAAAGCAAATAACTTTGAATGCTGTGCTGCTATTTAACAAAGAAGAACAAATAATTGTTGATATTGTGTTTTTCTATGAGGTTACATTTATTTGACAATTTTAGAACAAATTTATTTAACATTTTTGGATATTTCACAGTAACAAGCTGCTGTCCTTTTCATTTAAAAGTGAGCGAATGACTGTTTATAGATGCAGTAAGTGATAAGAAGAAGTACGGTTGTTGGATGTCAAGATGCACAATGGCTGAAACAGATGGATTAATAAGAATCATGGGGGATGTGCTGATATATGAGAATGTAAAAGGTATTTTGGAAAAACACCTATAGGGTAAAGAGTTTCAGGTTATGCCCTCAGCCAAGGGCAATTTTGTTTTGTTTTGTGTTTGTGTGTGTGTGTGTGTGTGTGTCTGTATAATTATCAAGGTCTGTTATCAGTGAAATTTTACACAGCATTATTTACTGATTTTCCCTGACCACCTTTGTAGTGTGGAATGACAGGATTGTGTCATCTTATCTTAAGGAAAAATGTAGATGAGTATACATCACCCATGTCAAAACCAGTAGCTCTTCTTTTGGATTGGACCAGTCAGGCTTAGCCTAGGCTTTATGCATCAATAAGTCTTGACTGCATGGCTCCATTCGGCCATCAGAGAGAACAGAGCTACATAATATTTTACATTTATATGTATTTATAATATTTATATCCTATTTCATGCAGGTAACGTATGAAAAATTATATTACATTATTATACATTACTTATTAAGTGTTATCTGCTCCTAACCAAAAACCAATGTACACAAGAAGAAAATACATCAAAAAATGATCTCAGAGAAGGAATTGTTCCTGCCCATGAATCTGGGACAAACTATACATCTATTTACAATTCATCATTTTCCAAGTTCTATAAATAATTTAAATTTAAGATAGGAAATGGGCACATTTACCCCAACATTAAACCAATGGATAATCAGAGACCTCACAAGAAACCCAAATCAATGTCTGGGGATCTGCAGGCCTCATAATGTGGTCTTTTGTTAATGTCCAGGACACATTGTGGCGCATTACAAATCTATCCATCCATCTATTTTCTATACCCGCTTTATTCCTAATTAGGGTCATGGGGATCTGCTGGAGCCTATCCCAGCACACATTGGGTGAAAGGCGGGGGTACACCCTGGACAGGTCACCAGTCCATCACAGGGCCACACATATAGACAGTCAACCACACACACTCACACACACACACTCACGCTCACTCCTATGGGCAATTTAGATTTACCAATCAACCTAATGTACATGTTTTTGGACTGTGGGAGGAAACTGGAGTACCCGGAGTAAACCCACGCAGGCACGGGGAGAACATGCAAACCCAGGACCTTACTGTGAGGCAACAGTGCTAACCACTAAGCCACCGTGCTGCCCAACATTACAAATCTAATGTGGCCATATGCATCCTAGACCATCACGGAACATGCTTCGAGTAATCAAGCACAATACCACCATGCATTTGAGTTTGTTCACACCTGTACTTAGCTCTGCCTGCTTATGTTCATCTTACCCAGGTTGCATGTTGATGCCAGGTATGAATGTGTCTATACATGGCACCATGTAATGGACTGGCATCCCAGGCATGGTGCATTCCCATCACCCAGTATTCCCCGTGTAGACTCTGAATCCACTGCTTATCATGATCAAGATCAATGAATTCATTCATTCACATCTACCGCGTATGTTTTGGGAGGTGGAAGAAAATCCGAAGAGACCACAGGTCAAACTGCACACCGTCACTATCACAGAGTGTTATCAAACCTAGCGCTGTGGGACATCAACACTGTGCCGCATGCAGGGTTGTAGATGACACCACCACACTCCTCCTCCCCACCTCCTGCCCCGCAGCGTGTAGAGAGATCTGCCCTCCGCCTACTTCCCTAGCAGCAGTGCGGAGATCACCACAGCTCCACTTTTCACCTCCTGCTCGTCTTTAAGTACCGCTACACACTCATCCCTTTTCACACCGGCCGCCTTCTCCAGGCATGGCAGACGGCCCTGTCCCATCATGGCAGTGCGACATTACACCCTCGACTTCAAGCTCTCTGCACCAGGTAAGCGGCGATGTGAGGTGAAATGAATGAGGGGGAGGAGGAGGAGCTCGGGTGTCCGCAGCACAAACACGGGCCTCTTCTCCCCTCGCGCTGCCGGTTTATTGCATGATTAATGTTCAGCAGCAGCGACTGCTTGTTGTTTATAACGACGAAATGAACCCCTAATATTTCTGAAAAGCATTTTGATCGAAACGCTTTAAACCTAGCGCTTTTCGGACCGCAGGATGGTTGACCTTAAGGATGTAGCATGTGCGCTAAAGCTAGCTCTCTTCTCATCGTGCGCTTAGTGAACTTCTTTCTCTCACACACACACACACACACACACAGCAAAACAAGACTAACTAGCTCATTTATACCTTTTGTAAATTGAGGTTTCTTTGCTAATTTGTTGTTCGCTTAACTGTTCAGTCAGACTGTCCAGTGGCTAGCGTGCTGGCTAGCAGCAGTGTATTTTTAGGTATAATCGCTATATTAAGCACCTGTACGCGACATGCTCACATATCAGGTAACGCTCATAAAGTCACTGGACACTGTAAAATCTCCGGGATTTATCCGGTCAGTCGGTGCATCAGTGTTAATCTGTTTTAATCTCCGTTTCTTTGTGCTACAGGGAGCTTGGCACGTACACATAACACACTACTAAATCATTCATCACCCAATCTGCTGCAGCTGGAACAGCGTTTGTCTTAAAAATAACAAATATTCACGACTAATTGTTTTGTGCTTTAACTTTTTTTTCCTTATAATAATAATAATAATAATAATAATGTACCTAGATAGCTAAGTGGCCTTTTAGAGCAGTGATGTACTGCTTCAGACTCATCCAAGTGACCAGTGTTGACCACTCAACTCAAACAAAACCCAGTCACAGTCTATGGTCTAAAAGGCTCTGGAGTCACTTGATGACTTCAGAACTTTAATTTGCATTTTTTCCTGAATGCTCATGATCCTTTGAATAGTAAAATGTGTTTCACGTGGAAGGAAGCATTTCTGAATACAATTACAGTTGAGAAGAATAGAGTTAAAAATAATACTATTTCCACCAAGAAAATGAATTGTTTGTGTATTTACAAAATGGAGTCAAGCCAACTATTCAAAATACTACTAATATACACTATATTGCCAAAAGTTTTGGGACACCCCTCCAAATCATTGAGTTCAGGTGTTGTGTTTCAGGGTTTGGGCTCGGCCCCTTAGTTCCAGTGAAAGGAACTCTTAATGCTTCAGCTTCATACCAAGACATTTTGGACAATTTCATGCTCTTTGTGCTAAGAGTTTGGGGATGACCCCCTCCTGTTCCAACATGACTGTACACCAGTGACCAAAGCAAGGTCCATAAAGACATGAATGACTCTGAGTATGGTGAGCGAGTCCTGACCTCAACCCTATAGAACACCTTTGGGATGAATTAGCGCGGAGACTGCGAGCTTGACCTTTGCGTCTAGCATCAGTGCGCTTCACAAATGTGCTTCTAGAGGAATGGTCAAATATTCCCATAAACACACTCCTAAACCTTGTGGAAAGCCTTCCCAGAAGAGTTGAAGCTGTTATAGCTGCAAAGGCTGGGACAACTCCATATTACATTCATGTGCATGTAAAGGCAGACATCCCAGTTTTGGCCTGACTCACAGTTTCTGCTCTAATTCATCCGAAAGGTGTTCTATAGGGGTTGAGGTCAGGACTCAGGCCAGTCAAGTTCAACAAGGATGAGAGCATGAAATTGTCAAAATGTCTTGGTATGAAGCTGAAGCATTAAGAGTTCCTTTCACTGGAACTAAGGGGCCGAGTCCAACCCCTGAAAAACAACACCTGAACTCAATGATTTGGAGGGGTGTCCCAAAACTTTTGGCAATATAGTGTATCTATCCAGAATGTAAACATAGAAGTAGGAGTTCTGAGTAGTTTGGAAAAATAATTTAGTTAATAAAATGAAAAAAAATCACTTTTTTTATGTAGTAAATATAGCCACAAAGAAAGTTTTTAAAATGAAAAATGAAAACATTTTAAATAGGTAGACAAAGGCGTCTGAGGCAACTGGTTTATTTTTCTTGAATCTTAACTTGCAACTGCTGTTTCCTTGAACAGTGTGAACTATCCATCAGATATTGTGAATCGCAGAAACAACAATGTATAAAACATCTTAAATTATTGCATGTTTTGCTTTGCTTCAACTGGCAACGGAGTTTGTAGCTTACAGAAACAGCAAAACTATCACTTTCTGACCAAAAAACCTCATGGTGACCTCTGCTGCCTAATTCAATATTTAAAAATCAATCATACATTTTTAATAAAGCAGTAATAAAACAAGCCCTTAATTGTTTCAAAAATGGATTGAAAAATTCTGTTTGGCTCACGTAAACATTTTAATGTATTTATAATAAAAAAGAATAAATATAAGAATGAGTAAGACAATCCACTCCCAGCACAGAGAAGTTTAATGGTTTAACTGGTGGGTCAGTCGGTTCCAGGAAAGTGTGTTCTTTTTCCTTATTCCCCCCAAAAATGGATTTCTAAAGAGTTCTACACAAGACCCACCTACAACATATAAACAAAAGGTAGTCAGTTTTTTAAGAAAACCTATAATGCAGGAAAAGCACTAATGTTCCTGAGAATTTATTTAAAATGTATTGAAATTTCATTTCCTATGTTTGTGTATTGATGCGTGATTTCATTCCAGAGTAAGCCTTATTTGCCTCGTGCAACCACAAGAACGGACCACAAAGGTTGTAATCATGGAGCATCTGTGTGACAAACTACATCATCTTATGTGATGAACCTGTTGTTTAATATTACACACAAAAATGTACACCAGAATTTGTCGTTTTGACCAATTAAAATAACCTAAGAATAATCATCTTTTGTGTTTTAACCTCTCTTTCATTAATTGTTTTGTAAAGTCAGTGTGATATGTAGTATCAACGACAGCTCACAAGATGAGTTTGTCTGCCACAATAGTAAATCTTGATTTTAGTATGTAATGTGTCTGAGTAATTTGTGCTCTGTAAGCTCGGTCAATGGATTTGCTGTCCCAGGGTCAATAAGACAGAAGCACTAATTCTCTTTCCTGAGGTAGAGGTCATACAATAGTAAGGCTGATTACCACTTTGTCAGCATATCCTCCATCTGCTTGCCTTCTCTCGTTCCAGCTGACCATTCTGCAACTATTCGTGGCCTGCAGTCTATATTTCAAGAGCAGGAAATGACAGAAACTGTTCATGACACAGAGGGACATGGATACTTGGCCACATTTATGGGCAAGAATGGCAGGTAATCACACCTCACTGCAGTTGCAAATCAACCTGGTTTGCTATGGGACTTTTAGTTAAGTAAAGGATTGATGGTTATAAGCATGCTAATTGGCAGAGTGGGACTTCAGGGTATAATCTAAAGGAGCAGCACAACTCTTTTTGGGAAGTTAGGAATGGTTTATTCCACCATTTGGGCAACTGTACAGATTTGATCTTTGTCTTCACTCTCTCATCCACATCAATAATACCAAGTTATACTTTTGGTTGTAAGAGTTAAGAAAGAAGCTCATGAAAGATTTCACCATTTCCAGTGTGTTGAGGGGCAGATGCTTTGTTGGCAACCATCAGGTTTATTAAATCTCTAGGAAACCAGTGGACGGATGCTCAGTACCATGATCCAGAAGACCAGCCAGAAGCAAATATCAGTAGACCAATGAAGCACCTGGTACCCCTTTTCTGTTGGCAGTGCTGTATGAAGCCAGCGATTTTAAAAAGGCCTGTATTTCCACAAGTTTAAAGCAACAACCTGGGCATCTGCTGGTAGGATAAAAGGACTGATAAATACAATCATTGGGCATTAACATATAAAGGTATCAGTTTTGACTTATATTCTCAAAGCAGTGCAATAAAAAAAGTTGGACCAGTTTTCCCCATCGTATGATAACCTATTATTAGGGTTAAGTAGATTTAAAAACATCAGATAAACTGGTTTTAATGGTCAAACTGATTAAATGTCTATGTGACACCAAAACTCCTATTTTTATTTCTTAGTGATGAATTGAAATACCTTCAGCTATGTCATACCATAGAGGGTTTGCATTTTATTTCTGTAGCTGACCAGAAAAAATGACCAGTGCAGCCTTGTCTGAAAGTATAAATGCCCCCTGGAATTTGAAAATGCTAGGTGTGCTTTTATGTACAGACCTTTGGGATAACCAACGATTGGGCAGTTAAGTGCATCCTCTGGCCGACAATGGGCCGTGTTTAGATGGGCACAGGGCCACTTTAGGGCCTTTGTGTATTTGGCTTAAGGGCTTTGGCGCACACTTCCGGTTTGTGTGTGTGGCTCGTAGTAAACACAGCTGACAGCTTTGTGTTGACCTTATCTGGTATGAAGCAGGCCTGTGACAGACTACATTTTATTTGGGACAAGGAACTTAACCCTCCATTAAAATTGTAAACATTATTTGGGGAAAAAAATATCTGTTTCATGCGGTCAACATCTGGTGTTTTCTCAGGGCTGGGTCAGTGTGGAGAAAGGTCTCTACTTATCTGTACTGATTGTACTTGGCACAGCAACAAAGCTATTAGATGTTGAGTATATTGGCCACGTAAATTGGTGATGAGTAAAAAATAAAACAGTATTCAGTATTAAATAAAAAACATTCTGCTCATGTATTTATGGCAAAAACAAAGGCCACATACAAGACAAAGCGATTTGAGCAGAACAGTATACTAACAGTTTCTGTTGCTGTCATGTCCCAAGATATGCGAAAGATGTGTGTTTAGGAGTGAAAAACACATGTAGCTGCCACAAAGCTAGCAATCAGTGCATCAATGTGTTGGATTTGATGTGCTGGATTTGATGTGTTGGATTTGATGTGTTGGATTTGATGTGTTGGATTTGATGTGCTGGATTTGATGTGTTGGATTTGATGTGCTGGATTTGATGTGCTGGATTTGATGTGCTGGATTTGATGTGCTGGATTTGATGTGTTGGATTTGATGTGCTGGATTTGATGTGCTGGATTTGATGTGCTGGATTTGATGTGCTGGATTTGATGTGCTGGATTTGATGTGCTGGATTTGATGTGCTGGATTTGATGTGCTGGATTTGATGTGTTGGATTTGATGTGCTGGATTTGATGTGCTGGATTTGATGTGTTGGATTTGATGTGTTGGATTTGATGTGCTGGATTTGATGTGCTGGATTTGATGTGCTGGATTTGATGTGCTGGATTTGATGTGCTGGATTTGATGTGCTGGATTTGATGTGTTGGATTTGATGTGCTGGATTTGATGTGCTGGATTTGATGTGTTGGATTTGATGTGCTGGATTTGATGTGCTGGATTTGATGTGCTGGATTGAGTCCCAGATGAGTCTGGGATTTACAACATAACATCACATGATCAGAAAGCTGTTTACTTTAACAGTAACACATAAAAGTCTAAAGGTTTAAAAATAGACCACTTGCATAAACTATTTTCATGTTCCCTGTGGTGAAGTGACAAAGTACAAGGAAGGTAAACATCTAATGAAGCCTTGTGTAATCTCCTCAGGTCTCACATCTTAGGGATGTGTAATAAATGTGTTATTCACCTTACATTCTTTGTTTCTCCAGTATGAAAAAAAAAAACACAGTTCTTAGCTCTGCATGTTATTATAAAAGTACAGTGAATTTTCCAGCAGAAAAAGAAATCTTGCTATTTACACAATATGATTCTCTTTCTTTTTTTTCTGACATTGTTTTGGTTACTCACAATTTATAGACATATAATCTGCATGAATATAATTGTTTAATTTGCTCTTTTGCCCTTGACCAGGCTTGCTATCCTGAGACTGCACTCTCATGGTCTGGTGACTTTTGACCTGCAGTGTTGTGAAGGAGATGATTTAGCACAAGTGGACAATGTGAGTAAGCTTGCGTTGCCATAACAGACGCTGCTGTCTCCAGAGTGTGATGCTTAAGTTGCTTAAGTAAAGCGTCCAGGGAATGGCGGATTTATATGAGCCAAGCATGCAAAATATCAATGCTCTCGGCACACCGATGCTAATACGCTAATACGGAAGCTGTAAGGCTCATGAGACCTTGTTACAAAGACAAACAGGACAGCAAAAGCACTCATGGCCATTCTCATAAACTAGTACTATGTACTTTTCTTGTGCTTTTAAGCAGTTTAAAGTGATCCTTCAGTTTATCTACAGTGCCTTGCAAAAGTATTCACCCCCCTTGGCATTTTTCATGTTTTGTTACATTATAACCTGTAATTTAAATGTTTTTTTAATCTGAATTTTATGTGATGGATCTGCACAAAATACTCTAAGTTGGTGAAGTGAAATGAGAAAAATATATATAAAAAAGAATTTTTAAAAATTTAAAATCTGAAAATTGGCATGTGCATATGTTTTCACCCCCTTTGCTATGAAGCCCCTCAAAATTTCTAGTGCAACCAATTACCTTCCAAAGTCACATAATTAGTGAAATGAAGTCCACCTGTGTGCAATCTAAGTGTCACATGATCTGTCAGTATAAACACACCTTTTCTGAAAGGCCCCAGAGGCTGCAATACCACTAAGCAAAAGGCATCGCACCATGAAGACCAAGGAGCTCTCCAAACAAGTCAGGGACAAAGTTGTTGAGAAGTACAAGTCAGGGTTGGTTATAAAAAAAATATCCAAATGTTTGATGATCCCCCGGAGCACCATCAAATCCATCATCTTCAAATGGAAAGAACATGGTACCACAACAAACCTGCCAAGAGAGGGCCGCCCACCAAAACTCACAGACCAGGCAAGGAGGGCATTAATCAGAGAGGCAGCACAGAGACCAAAGGTAACCCTGAAGGAGCAGCAGAGTTCCACAGCAGAGACTGGTGTACCTGTGCATGGGATCACAATAAGCCGTACACTCCATAGAGCTGGGCTTAATGGAAGAGTGGCCAGAAAAAAGCCATTACTTAGTGTTAAAAATAAGAAGGCACGTTTTGAGTTTGTCAAAAGACATGTGGGTGACTCCCCAAATGTATGGAGAAGGTGCTCTGGTCAGATGAGACTAAAAGGAAAACGCTATGTCTGGCGCAAACCCAACACATCCCATCACCCCAAGAACATCATCCCCACAGTGAAACATGGTGGTGGCAGCATCATGCTGTGGGGATGTTTTTCAGCAGCAAGGACTGGGAAACTGATCCGAGTCGAGGGAAAGATAGATGGTGCTAAATACAGGGATATTCTTGAGCAAAATCTGTTTCAGTCTGCCTGTGATTTGAGACTGGGACGGAGGTTCACCTTCCAGCAGGACAATAACCCGAAGCATACTGCTAAAGCAACACTCGAGTGGTTTAAGGGGAAACATTTAAATGTGCTGGAATGGCCTTGTCAAAGCCCAGACCTCAATCCAATCTGTGTTCAGACTTGAAGATTGCTGTTCACAAGCGGAAACCATCCAACATGAAGGAGCTGGAGCAGTTTTGCCTTGAGGAATGGGCAAGCTCATAGAGACTTATCCAAAGCGACTTGCAGCTGTAATTGCCGCAAAAGGTGGCTCTACAAAGTACTGACTTTAGGGGGGTGAATAGTTATGCACGCTGAAGTTTTCTGTTATTTTGTCCTATTTGTTGTTTGCTTCACAAAAAAAAAAAAAAATCACATCTTCAAAGTTGTAGGCATGTTCTGTAAATGAAATGATGCAAACCTTCAGACAATCCAGTTTATTTCCAGGTTGTGAGGTAACAAAACATGAAAAATGCCAACGGGGGGGTGAATATTTTTGCAAGGCACTGTAATAGTATTTTATGAAGTTTAGCTTCGTTTATTTATTTGTTTTATTTAAATGAACTCTGATATTTTTCTGCAGCTACTGAATGCACTGGAGAAGAAGCTGAACACCCTGCTACAGGGAACTATCCAGAGGGTGAAGAGGTGAGAATCTGAGACATTTGTGTTCATAATTCTAAATGTACATCCCAAAATGCAGACTGTGTGTGTGTGCCAGCCTCTAGAGAGGAATGTTAGAGAGGAACACGTAATATTATTATTCAAATATTATTAAAAACACAAAGATAAGAGACAGAGCAATGAGATCCTCTAAAACCTGTCCTACCCCCTATATTTACAGTATCATCACATCCAGTTCATGTACACATCCATGAATCATGCACATTCCTTGGCTTATAAAATGAACAGTCCAGGTTTTATCTTTAGGACAATGCTCTGTATTCTGCATCTCTGCTATTTATGTCCTGTATTACTATTTTGCTGAGTGAATATAAATAAACTGTGTGTGCAGAATTTTATATGCGTGTGTGTGTGTGTGTGTGTGTGTGTGTGTGTGTGTATAACAGCCTCTGGAGAGGAGTGTTATTTAAAAATCTTCACCAGGACAGATTTATTTTTAAAAATTCGACAACCCCCTATGCTTACAATAGCATCACAACCAACACAACCAGTGAAACATGCACATACCCTTGGTCATATAATCAACATTGCTGGTGAAGGAAAATAGCAAGTGAACGTCACCTTTGCTGAGTCAGGCTGGATCTGACTGATAGCTGCTCTTTACCCTTAATAATGAAGATGGAAGCTTTTAGACAAATTGCACTGCACTAAAATACACTGGTCTTCATATATGGCAGCCTAGAACATGCATCTCTTCTTGATACAGTCCGTGGTTTATCTGTATTCTGCATCTCTACTATTTATGTCCTGTATTACTAGTGAATATAAATGTGTAGAAATTTGTGTGTTTGCATGTGTGTTGTTTTAATGCCAGGCTCCCTGCGCTGCAGCGAGGGGGAGAGGTGGACCGGTACTGGCCGACAGCTGATGGCAGGCTCGTAGAATACGATATCGATGAAGTCGTGTTTGATAAAGACTCTGCTTACCAAAACATCAAAATCCTGCACTCTCAGCAGTTTGGAAATATCCTCATCCTCAACGGGGACGTTAGTAGGTTGCGCATACCACACTGTTTTTGCGGCTTTCGTAATGACCTTTTGCCTAGACAGACACATAGACAGACAGACAGACACATAGACAGACAGACACATAGACAGACAGACACATAGACAGACAGACACATAGACAGATAGATAGATAGATAGATAGATAGATAGGTAGACAGACTAGGCATAATCTATAAATTAACAATATGTACATTATATATATATATATATATATTACACATATATGAACACGTGTGGTTTGTGTATGATTTTTTTTTGTAGATTTAGCAGAAAGCGATTTGCCCTACACACAGGCCATCATGGGCAATGGCAGAGAGCATTATGCTGGGAAAGAGATTCTGATCCTGGGTGGAGGAGATGGAGGCATCCTTTGTGAAGCAGTCAAGCTCAAACCAAAGATGATCACCATGGTGGAAATATCCTTTAAACCTATCTTTATTTTAAGCATACTTAAAGATTGTCATTGGAAAAAAAAGTTTTATTTTCTATAAGGTTAGGAAAAAATCTGAAGTATGGACACACCAGCTCATAGGATGTTTCAAATAATGATTTTACATTATTCCTGTTGAAAGCTTTTTGAGGATACGTTCTTAAAATACCCTTCTATTAAGATCTAAATGAAAAAAAAAAATTATTTTACAAAAACAGGTCATTTGGGGAAATTAAAAACTGTGCGGTTAAGAGGTTTTATTTCCTTAATTTCGACTGCACATAGACCAGATGGTGATTGACGCATGCCGGACGCACATGAGGAAGACTTGTGGGAATGTTCTGGATAACTTGAAAGGGGATTGTTATGAAGTAAGGACACAAGAGATGTTTGTAGAATATTTTCATTGTAGTGTAATGTAATACACAGACATCTTTCTGCATGTGTGTTACAGTACATTTACACCATGAAACACATTCCTTTGTAAATCACTCACTCACTCTACATACACTGTATAGTTTTGGGACACCCCTCCAAATCCGATGTTTTTCAGGGGTTGGGCTCGGCCCCTTAGTTCCAGTGATAGGAACTCTTAATGCTTCAGCTTCATACCAAGACATTTTGGACAATTTCATGCTCTTTGTGGGAACAGTTTGGGGATGACCCCTTCCTGTTCCAACATGACTGCACACCAGTGACCAAAGCAAGGTCCATAAAGACATGGATGAGTGAGTTTGGTGTGGAGGAACTTGACTGGCCATCCCAAAGGGGCCATCCCCAAAACTGTTCCCACAAAGTTGGAAGCATGAAATTGTCCAAAATGTCTTGGTATGAAGCTGAAGCATTAAGAGTTCCTTTCAGTGGAACTAATGGGCCGAGTCCAACCCCTGAAAAACAACACCTGAATTCAATAATTTGGAGGGGTGTCCCAAAACATTTGGCTATACAGTGTATTATCTATCTATCTATCTATCTATCTATCTATCTATCTATCTATCTATCTATCTATCTATCTATCTATCTATCTATCTCTATCTATCTATCTATCAACCCTGACTTATCATTAGTGTCTAAGCTTATACATGTACCTCCTTTATTTTATTTCCCACAGGTTTTGGTAGAGGACTGTGTTCCAATACTTAAGAAGTTTGTAGAAGAGGGAAGGACATTTGATTATGTCATCAATGACCTAACTGCAATCCCCATTTCTACAGCACCTGAGGAGGGTTTGTGTGCATATTTATGCCTGTGTATAACCCTGTTCAGAATTAAAAAGAGAATTAAAAGATTCTCCGAACTTTCTAAACTGTAACAGCACAATAATTATTGTGCAGCTGGTTAACGTATGAAAAATCTGCATCTTTACAGAGTCAATGTGGGAATTCCTGAGGCTCATACTTGATCTATCCATCAAAGTTCTACGACCTACTGGCAAGTACTTCTCCCAGGTGAGCGTCTGTCTCTGCTGCTGAGGTTATAGTTGAGATGAGAGATCTCCTGATATTTTGATTATAATTATGATGCTTGGAAATGGAAATGCTTACGCTGATATAAAAGTTTGAAGAATCTTTATTCTCTTCTTACAGGGTAACTGTGTGAATCTCACTGAGGCACTTAGTGAGTATGAGGGGTTGCTGAGAAGGCTTTCATGCAAGGTGGATTTCTCCAAAGAAGTGGTGTGTGTTCCTTCCTACCTAGAGTTGTATCCTTTGCTATTAACCTCTGACCTCCCTAAACACACAGGGTCTGGTATTTGACATGGTACGGACAACCGACTGACCGTTTGGGGTGAGACAGTACATCAAAAATTATTTTGATAGGTAGCATTTAGAGGATAATCTGACTCGGGATGTTTGAATGAATTATCACTTTGATGTCCTACAGATCTGACCACATCCACAGAACCCTGTACTATGGTTGTGTAGATACATGTTTCCTGCACATTTTATTTTTTAAAGAAATGATCCTTAATAATGTTGCCTCAGGTGGATATTCTACACCATTTGGAAGAAATGACACCCTGCATGCTGAAGCCTCGCCCTTCGATGCACTGAGGGGACACATGCACACATTTCTCCATGCACTGTTTTACTGTCCCTCTGTGCCCTCCTTTTTTTATTAGATGCCAGTTTTTGTTTTCATTTTTGAAATCACACAATGATTGTATGTTTGTTTTTAGTTTGTTAGAAGGTGTACTGTGTGGTTGTTCTACGTTGACCCCTTTAGCGACCACTGTGGCCCTGTGTGTGTGGACGGGGAGAAGACAGGACGCTGCAGATGACACTGAAACCTGGAGGGGAATTAAGCAAGTTTTCCATCTCGGAGTGCAGTGAACAATCAGACAACCAGCTGTTTCTGATTTTATGATAAATTATGCTTTTTGCTGTAGCTTTATTGATTGTTTTTGTGTGTGTGTGTGTGCGTGGGAGGGAGGGGGGGGGTGTTTGCCTCCCTTTTGTTACTAAGCTTTGAGTGTGATTTGACCCACTGGAAAGTTAATAGCAGTGTTGATGCTGAAGGTGCTCCACTTAGGATCCTTTCTGTTCAATCACACATGTTAAAAGGGAAAAGCGTTCTGCAGTAGCAGAGTTTGATTTAGGTTTCTTTTGCTGAACTGTGAATATTGTTTTATTTTATTTTTTTAAATGATTTTTACCTTCAAGTTGAAGTTTTCTGTGCGTTTGCCACATGCGCTCGAAGGAAAGAGGCTGAATGTAGTTCCCACTTATTTACATTCATGATCCATATTAAGGTGTTTCATTGACCTTATTTATTTGATTTAGATTTCATTTCAGCAAATACACAATAATCTTGCTCTGAATAAAAAACAACACTGAGGCCATCAGAGTGATAAACATCTATTAAAGAAATTTGGAAAGAACTTTTTCTGGCTCCATGTCTTTCATATTTATTTTTTTTACTGATTAAATAAAACTGAATATGAATAGATAAGCAGAGGGGGATTCAAGTGTAAGGTTCAGTTTGACTATTTATGATGAGGAAATGTGTTTGGAGAAAAAGAGGCACAGGGAAATTTAATATTTTATTAAATCTATTCTTATGATCCATTGCTAGTTTGCAAATGAGTCGTTTTTAACATGTTACATTTGTCAGATCGATCTTCGAATGATATGACTCAAGTTCCAGATAACTATACCTGAATGACTAAGAATCTTCACAGACGTCATTTAACATTATATAACTAACCCTAACCCAAGTTTAAATCATATTTATTAATTTTGTCACTGTCATTTGAATAATACAAGCAGTCAGATTACATATAATGCCCTTACTCTACATTTTTAGTAGATGGGCGGATACTTTATAACTTAACACTTATATTTATTCCATATAGCTGAATTCTGTATTAAACACCGATCAGCCATAACATTATGACCAGTTCCAGGTGAAGTGAATAAGACTGATGATCTCATCATGGCACCGTGCTGACAGTGCTGCCATTTCTACCTCTCGAGTATGTAACCTAATATAAATGCTTTGATATTACAGATAATGTGTTCTAAAAAGATACTAATAGGCCTACAGATTTTTTAGAACAGGAGGTTTTTACTTTCATGCAAAGACTCAAGTTCATTAACATGATACTAATAGAACATACACTGATCAGGAACAGCATTCTGAGTAGTGACCGGTGAAGTGAATAAGACTGAGTATCTCCTCATCATGGCACCTGTTAGTGGGTGGGATATATTAGGCAGCAAGTCAACATTTTGTCCTCAAAGTTGATGTTAGAAGCAGGAAAAATGGACAAGTGTAAGGATTTGAGAGAGTTTGACCAAAAGGACCAAATTGCGATGGCTAGACCACTGGATCAGAGCATCTCCAAAACTGCAGCTCTTGTGGGGTGTTCCCGGTCTGCAGTGGTCAGTATCTATCAAAAGTGGCTCAAGGAAGGAACAGTGGTGAACCGGTGACAGGGTCATGGGCGGTCGAGGCTCATTGATGCACGTGGGGAGAGAAGGCTGGCCCGTGTGATCCGATCCAACAGACGAGCTACTGTTGCTCAAACTGCTGAAGAAGTTAATGCTGGTTCTGATAGAAAGGGGTCAGAATACACAGTGCAGGACAGTTTGTTGTGTATGGGGCTTCACAGCTGCAGACCAGTCAGGGTGTCCATGTTGACCCTTGTGCAACGCCAAAAGCACCAACATTGGGCACGTGAGCATCAAGATGCCGACCTGGTCCTGCTGCCTTAAAAAGGTTAAAACTGACCACCTTCCTGTTAGACAACTCAATGAATATGCAGATACAATCACTCCTTATGAAAAGTTTATTGAATAATTGAGTTTTTAATAATTATTAAAATGTGTGTGTGTGTGTGTGTGTGTGTGTGTTGTTTCACAGAATACAAAACAAACTGGTTGAGGATCTCCTGGCTTGCTTTCTAACGCTTCAGCCCCAGCTTTTTCCTGAACCACGTTTTCAGCCTCATCCACTTGTAAAAAAAAAAAAAAAGATTAGCTAGATTAGCTTTTTCAGTACGATGTAATGTTTAGATTGTATTAATTGACACAGATAAAATGTTTTAATTCAATTCCTCATTCATTTAATATTAGCAGATCTCCAGGAACATTACTGGCATCATGACATGATATTAATATTCATACCTGCTTTGTTGACCTGGACTTTCTTTTTTCTTCTGCCTCATGTCCCTCTTTGGCTCGTTTCTTCTTCTTCTCCTTTTTTCTGCTGCTGCTTTCTTCAGCAGATGTGCCGTTTTCGGTTTCAACATCTCCTGTGTTGCTTTTTAAAGCGTGAGCCTCAGCTTCAGCATTAAACTCCACTTGAGCCTCAGCTATAGCATCAGCTTCAGTCTCAGCCTCGTTCTCGACCTCAGCATCAGCTTCAGTCTCGGCCTCATTCTCAGCCTCAGCATCAGCTTCAGTCTCGGCCTCATTCTCGACCTCAGCATCAGCTTCAGTCTCGGCCTCATTCTCAGCCTCAGCATCAGCTTCAGTCTCGGCCTCATTCTCAGCCTCAGCATCAGCTTCAGTCTCGGCCTCATTCTCGACCTCAGCATCAGCTTCAGTCTCGGCCTCATTCTCAGCCTCAGCATCAGCTTCAGTCTTGGCCTCCTTTTCAACCTCAGCCTCAGCGTCAGCTTCAGTCTTGGCCTCCTTTTCAACCTCAGCCTCAGCGTCAGCTTCAGTCTCGGCCTCCTTCTCGACCTCAGCCTCAGCGTCAGCTTCAGTCTCGGCCTCCTTCTCGACCTCAGCCTCAGCGTCAGCTTCAGTCTCGGCCTCCTTCTCGACCTCAGCCTCAGCGTCAGCTTCAGTCTCGGCCTCCTTCTCGACCTCAGCCTCAGCGTCAGCTTCAGTCTCGGCCTCCTTCTCGACCTCAGCCTCAGCGTCAGCTTCAGTCTCGGCCTCCTTCTCGACCTCAGCCGCAGCGTCAGCTTCAGTCTCGGCCTCCTTCTCGGCCTCAGCCTCAGCGTCAGCTTCAGTCTCGGCCTCCTTCTCGACCTCAGCCTCAGCGTCAGCTTCAGTCTCGGCCTCCTTCTCGACCTCAGCCTCAGCGTCAGCTTCAGTCTCGGCCTCCTTCTCGACCTCAGCCTCAGCGTCAGCTTCAGTCTCGGCCTCCTTCTCGACCTCAGCCTCAGCGTCAGCTTCAGTCTCGGCCTCCTTCTCGACCTCAGCCTCAGCGTCAGCTTCAGTCTCGGCCTCCTTCTCGACCTCAGCCGCAGCGTCAGCTTCAGTCTCAGCCTCCTGAACAGCCTCAGCATCAACTGCTGCAGTCTCGGCTTCCGCTTCAGCCTCAGCTTTGACAGCAGCTTCGGCTTTAGCTTCAGCCTCAACTTCAGCTTGAGCCTCAGTTTTAGCCTTATCTCCTATTTAAAAAAAAAACCATTGTTCTCTTTTCAAATACGAGGTAATGTTTTGATCGTATTAATTGACAGTCAAAATGTTTTATTTCAATTCCTCATTAATTTAATATCAGCAGATCTCCAGGTACTGACATCATGACATGATATTAATAGTTATACCTGCTTTGTTGGCCCGAAGCTTATTTTTTTTTCCACCTCGTTTCCCTCTCATCCTCCTTTTCTTGACCTTCCTACCACTGGTGCTTTCCAAAGCAGATGAGCTGTTCTCGGGTTCAGCTCCTTCTGAAAAATGTGGTGTAATGTTTAGATTGTATTCAATGATACAGATAAAATGTTTCATATCAATTCCTCATTAATTTAATATCAGCAGATCTCCAGGTACATTACTGGCATTATGACATGATATTAATATTCATACCTGCTTTGTTGACCTGGACTTTTTTCTCCTTTCTTCCTCCTCGTGAACCTCTCCTGGTCTTTTTCTTCCTCTTAATTTCTCTCATGCTACTTTCCTCAGCATCAGCCTGAGTCTTGGTTTCCACCTCACCTTCAGAAAAGTAATCACAATTCACAATTGAAGTGAAATTATTTCTTCGTTTATCCCACCCTTTGGGTTGGGGTCAGAGCACAGGGTCAGCCTTGATGCAGCACCCCTTGAGCAGGGGGAGGTTGGGGGCCTTGCTCAAGGGCCCAACGGTGGCAGCTCGGGCTTGAATCCCAATCTTCCGGTCAATGACCCAGAGCCTTAACCACTCAAGCTACCACTGCCCCCTGCCTGTATCAGAGTGAGTGATTGCTTTTACAGACTTCTTCTGGAATGTTATATGATAAACAATTGATTTATTTTAATTTTTCAGCTTCTGTCTGCAGTACCTTCAGAACTGATCACATTCACATCGTCCAGGTCAGTTTTGTGGTGACCTGAGCTAAATATTATTATCGCAATGGAAAACGCTTCCTGGAATGACCACTAGGTGTCACTGTGTGATTATCGCTGTTAATATGCTCTCACCAGTTACTGAGAGAGAAGGACGTTTTTGGGCTGAAAATGAAGAAAACCTAATCGGTTGTATGTGAGGCTAAAAGACTTGAAGTAAAGATGGTTACTGCTTCGTCTAAAGGTGGTTAAGTGATCTTTGCTACAAGTTACGACCAGTTTTTTTACTCACTCAGTCGTCCGTCGGGAGACGTGAGGAAACTTTCCCTCAGTCTCTGAGCTTCAGCCTTCTCCGTGATGTTGTGTCCGGCTTTTTCACCTGAAATAAACGCATTTCGTATTCAAATAAGTCTAGAATTGGACTTTTTCAACCTTAATGCGTTAAAAATCAGTAAATGAGTAATATGAGTGGAGCTTTAGGAGGTTTTAGAAGTCGGTGTTGAGCTTCTTCCACTGCCGTTTTAGCATTAAGAAAAATCAAGCGCCAACTTTTGTCCTTTTCACTTCGGTTCTTTGTTCATTTTTTGTTCATTTACTCACTCATTTTCTGGCTGGTCGACATTTCAGCACTTTTCATAAAGATTGCCCGTGAATCTGTCTGTCTTTTTTGTTAAAAAAAGCAGAAATGCTGCACGGTTATCTCTCTGTCCTTTTTTTGCTGCGATCCTCGTCGGTGTGTTGTTGCGGTATGACGTCATCCGGTGCTATCCAGTTGCTATGAGAACGTTCTTAACATTCTGAAAATACATTCTGCTACGTATTAGCATTCTGTTACGCATCACAAACTTTTTTTTTATCCCCCCCCAGACCCCTCCCACCCATCACCCCAATCCCCCCCACCCCCCACCCATTTTAGCAGCCAAGTCTGGAGTCTGGATTTGTAAAGGGATCTGACCAATGTACAAAATCACTGTCCTCACATTTTCACTCCCTTCTCAACCTCAAACAGAAATTCATGTGCTGAAGAATAGATCTTCTTCTTTCGGCTTTCCCCCTTCAAGGGTCTCCACAGTGAATCATCTCTCTCCACCTATCCCTATCTTCTGCATCCTCAACACTATCTTCATATCCTCATTTATTCCATCCATATACCTCCTCTTTGGCCTTCCCTTTTTGCCTCCTGCCTGGCAGCTCCATGTCCAACATTCTCCTACCGATATACTCACTCTCCCTCCTCTGAACATGTCCAAACCATCTTAATCTGGTGTACTGAAGAATAGATCCGTAATATTAACTTGACTTCCAGATTATAGACTGAAACAGATATTTCATGCTCTAACCTTTCAAATAAATAAATAAACAAACACAACATCTCTAACAATCCTAAAGGTTTGTAAAGGTACTTTATCCTGCTCATAGTGGTTCTCAGGTTCTGGTCTGTAACAAATTGTCTCTTCTATAATAAAACATCTGAGAAACTACACATGAACAGCACCAGCAAGTTTCTATCTGGTTCATTCTCCTGCACTTCACATTTCAGACACGCACACAAATATATGACTGTCGTGATTTCTGATGAAACGTGTTTACTCTTCGTCTTTCTTCTAACGGCTCCCAGTGAAAAAGTTTACATTTAGAAGAGGACCATTTTAGACCATACTCAGAGATGTGTTTCAGGCTCTTCATTAAACCCTCCTCGTGGATCCATCCAGAAAAGCCATCACCTGCCCTAGGTTTATTCCTTCTATCCTCCTCTCCATTGTCCACTTTTAACAGTGGACATTGTCACAAAGCAGCTTAATAGCAATATAAAAGAATAGAAATTAACATTTTTCTTTTAATTTCTCATCCCTTACATGTGACTGTAATAATTTCCTTTTAATAACTATACATTTTATAGTCAAGTGTTTAACCAGGAGCCTTTGAGCAACTTATCAGAATGGACAGAAGTGGTCAGGAACACTGGACCCTCTAGAGCAGTGAGAGAGTATTAGGCCTGCTTGTGTTCAGTTGAAGGCTGTAATGAAGTAAATGTAATTTGTTACTGTACATAAGTATCTTTTTCCAGTTACGGTACTTTAGTACAATATATAAGTTTTCAGAGACTTTTTACTTTCCCTCCACTACATTTAAAAGTAACATATCGTACTTTGCCTTGATGCCCGATGAAGGCATCTCGGAACAGACGGTACAGACACTGAAATGAAATATCGTACTTTCTACTCCACCCACATTATTACACATCTCTCCTAACTTGTATTCAAGAAAAAAAACAGAAAGAAGAAAAAGAAAAGCAGTTGTCCAGTTACAGCACAGCAAACCAAGCTACAGCACACACATTATTTTTGAGCCTGTCTATCTTTTTGGTTTCATTACATGCAGCAAGCACAAACAGTTCTGTAGAGCATTAACACTGCAGTGTCACAGCCTGAAATACTGTAGCCTACAATGGAAGAAACCCACATCCCACTTGACCACATCTCACCACCTGACCACCCATGGCCTGTGACCTGACCTGCAGGATTTGTTTTACGTTGTAGAACAGAAGAATTCATATTCAGATTCCTGCTCTGTCTGTCTCAGTAACATACCATTTCATCTTACAAGAATTCAACATCATATTTGTGAAAATGTAGAAGTCAGCACATCCTGTGGTCATCATAATGGCCATTTGCTTTAATATGAATCTAATATTAGCTCTTAGCATTGAAGGATTTTATTGTGTATGTGAATAAATCTGCCATTATCTTATTTCCTGGATGGCTAGTTGCGCTTTAGTTAGCTAAGTAAGTTAATGTAATGAGCTCTTGAGCAGTAGTCTACATTAACGTTACTGATGTTATACAGCAACACAATAACCCAATAGCTCAACTTTTAGTGTTGATATTTGACCAGTCACTAAGTAACATTTCTTTTTCATAGTTTTTTTTATTATGTAAAACAGAATTGTCCATCACACACCAAAGCATTAGTTCTGAATACTGAAATATTGACTGAATTTGACCTTTTTTTCCCTCTGAATCTGTAGAGCAGCAAGTTTCTGTTAAAGTTAATAAGCTTAGATCCTCGCTGGTCATTTGTTTAAAACTGATTCCCAGGACACAGGAGTGTCCAGCACACATTAGTTATTCTGTATGAGTTACCAAGTCCAACTGTCCCGCTGTAGTACTTCATATTTTCTTTTACCGTGATGTTTATATTTTCATTTTTAAGCACTTCATATAGGAAAAAGTTTACAGACCCTGTCTTTATATAAGGGTCCTTATTCTTGTGTATTGTCCATGCAAAAATACCTGTGCCCTGTAAACACTGGGACAGACACTCACACACACACACACACACACAAATAAATAAATGTGTCATTTTATCATCTGCATAGTAAAGTGTTTTATCAGGTTTTAATTTGTTACTATCTTAAGAATAATCTAAATTTTAAATTAGGAAAACCTAATTGTTCTCAAGTCCTGCTATTGATGTACTGTACACTGAATGCAAGCAGGGACTTTGAAATCGACACAAAAAGATATTAGACACGTTTTAAATCCGTTTTCACTACAGGAATCCTTTTTCTCGACACCGTCTAGGATTGCGAATGCTTTCTGCACCTCTTTGAGAGAGATGCCTGTATTAACTCCTCTGAGTATAACTGTATGCTCAGAAACAAAACCAGATTCTTCACAGATTTCCATTTGAAGTGTTCATATGCAAAGGTTATTCAGTGAATTAAGTTAAGTACACCCTAGTACACGTGGCTAAATTTGGTTTCTTGCTCACTTGATTCTGATTTTCCTTTCTACCTTTAAAGAAGCAGGACTTACATTCTTGTTCCTTTAGATGGTGCCATAAAATGCAATAAATCACTTCTTACAAGTCTGTGAACAGTGAAGAGAACAAACTCTCTTCATATATAGAGAGATATTTATTTACACTGAGTAAATACTAAACAATCATCTTAAATGATGTCTGGTATTGTACATTAAACAGGTAAGTCTCCAGTACAGGTATCTTCTTGGTCCTAAGTGGTGCTACGGTCGGAAATACTTCATAAATGTTTCCTACAAGTCACTGTGTCAATGTTAAAGTTTAACAAAACATGTTCTGAAGCTGAACACCTGTTCTGAAGTCAGTCCAATCGGAGTGAGTTAACTCAAAATGTTAGCGTTAGTGTGTCAGTATTAATCTGGATATGCTGGACAAACAAGTCTGATCCATGGAGGCCCCACCTCACAACTTACAGGACTTAAAGGATCTGCAGCTAGCATCTTGGTGCCAGATCCCACAGCACACCTTCAGGGATCTAGTGGAGTCCATGCCATGACGGGTCAGGGCTGTTTTGGCAGCAAAAGGGGGACCAACACAATATTAGGTAGGTGGTCATAATGTTATGCCTGATTACAAGGGTGTAACTTTGGTTTGAGAAGTGTGGGGGGGGGCACAAAATGGGGGAAATTTCCTCATTTCCTGCATTTACATACATTTAGGGACTACGGTGATACACAATCCAGGAAATAACTGATTCATAGTTGATTACAATGATAAATACTGCCAAAAAAATTAGTAGGCTACTAAACTATGGATATAAAAAAGATGCCTTAATTTCATTATTGTTTAATAAGGGCCAATCACCAAGACTTGAGAGAATCATTTTATAAAGTCAAAAATGTTCACCTTACCATTAATGTTTTGTGTGTGAATAAAATGTAAATAATGGGAGACTCAATTTCCACTGTTAAACAAACGTTTATTTCAAACTGACCACTGTAGCTGAAAATGTAAAATAAATCACAGGACGTCTGTCAGAGACACATCCATCAAACCGCAGGGGTTTAGAATAGAAACAGCAGAAAGCTTTTATGTGTGTGTTACATCACTATTGTGTAATATCAGGTGCAGATAGACAGCAGCAACATTAATTTGTAATTATATGGAAATGTTGATCATTACTTTAATAATTGTCTCTCATGCATAAACAACCACCAATAGTTAATGAACAAATTAAAATATTTACATTCCTGCTGTTAATTTTCTGTGTAGCACAAATACCTAAAGTAGATCATTTTTATGCCTCCAACACTGTATTATAGCAGGGTAGGAATAACCATCTGTACTCCTTACTTCTGTAACCCAAAAGGATGGGACATTAATAATACAATAGATACAGTACTTATTTGGTCCAGAGGATGAAAGATTCACACACAAACTCACAAACATAAAAGATTTTTAAAAAAGGGATAATGGGATTTTGAAAAGTGGGGGGGGGCATGCCTCTGTCCCCAGTGGAAATGACTCCCCTGCAAGTATTCAATGCACTGTATTTTGCATTATATTTATTATAACTAATATATGTCCATCCATCCATTTTCTATACCCGCTTTATTCCTAATTAGGGTCACAGGGATCTGCTGGAGTCTATCCCAGCACACATTGGGTGAAAGGCAGGGGTACACCCTGGACAGGTCACCAGTCCACCACAGGGCCACATATAGACAGACAACCACACACACTCACACACACTCGTATGGGCAATTTAGAATTACCAATCAACCTAATGTACATGTTTTTGGACTGTGGGAGGAAACCGGAGTAAACCCACACAGGCACGGGGAGAACATGCTCCACACAGAAAGGCCCCCGTCTGTTCGAACCCGGGATTCAAACCCAGGACCTTCTTGCTGTGAGGCAACAGTGCTAACCACTAAATAAAATTCTTCATAAATGCTTGGTGTTTTCTCAAAACATAGAAAACAGTAAACGTTCCGATGTGAATCGGTTTAAACTGTGAGGAATACCGAAACATCACAGGATCTGTAAAGGTGAGTCAAATAAAAGAAACTATACTAAATTTAGAAACGTAAAAAAATTACTTCTGGTACATTATCCTCAATAAACCCTTCCACTGCTACCTTATACCTGACAACAGTAATCAGTACAATCTTTTTTGACTCACCCTCGATCGATAAGTAACACGGATCGGCTTTTACATAAAAGAGTCGGTTCAAAGAATCGACTCGCGAACGACACATCTCTGTGCTTTTAAGGCTTGGTCACACTACAAGACTTTAACCGTCGGCAGATCGCTTTGCTGTTCAGACTACATGACTTCACTGTATGTCTTTTTGTCCTTGTGGTGTTCACACTACGCGACGCTTCGTAAATGATCCACAAGAGAGGGTCACACACCACACCATCTGACAACAACTCGTCACCCAACGCCATCCCCAACACACGTTTTGTCACGAAAACACACGCGACAGGTGGATCCGGAAATGACGCGAGACTTTCAGTAGAGGTTTCTTTTGAAAATGGATGGAGTCTCGCTCTAGATAAATGTTAATTTATTAAAATAAATGTTGTGTCCACACTATTTTTGAAGCCATGTTGCTGCTGCTATTTTTCTTCCGGTGACCTCAACACTGTTGACTTGCTCTCTCATTGGCTGGAGGTCGTAGCTACAATTGACACCACGTGATGTCGAGTCGGCCGACCGTCCCAGATATTTAACACGCCATATATCTGGATTTTGTCTGCGAGGTGTCAGCGAGCCTCTTTGATGCGTCGTTGAGTAGATCACACATAAAGATTGCTGAGTGCTGATCACCCGCTGATTTTCCCACGAGCACAGACCGATCTGTCGGCGAGCTCGTTAATTTACAAATCGGGCTTAAAATCCTGTAGTGTGAACTAGGCTTTAGTCTTTCAATCGAATCGATTGTCATGATTCAGTATCAAGGATGAAGTTAGTGTGTTTAAATTAGAATTACATTCAAGCAAACTTTTGTTGTTGTTTTTTGAAAACCATCTCAGTAAATAGACCTTAACAGCTAACTCCAATGGTGTGTCTAAAAACAGACGCTCAGCATGTCACTCCAGCATTACCTCATCTTCTTTCGGGGGCGCTACGTCTTTGCGGTCCTTAGACGATGCGTATTATGGGAAATGTAGTTTTCATACAGACACAGCGCATATGCGTTGTACAGTAGAGCAACAGTTTGTCGCCTCCGTTTCCCACAATCCTGAGCTGAGAAGGCTCACTGGTGGGTGGTGGCTTTTGCTTGTGTGGGGTTTGGTTAGATTTCTGTAGCTACCTTTGTAAACTAGCTGCTAACTAGCTTTAAACTAGTCACATAGGGTTTATAAAAAACACCTTTATGGTGCAACGACAAGCAGCTTTTGCTAAGGAAAGGTGTTGAACTTAATTACAGAATGGAGAGACAGTTGCATTTGAATTTGTTAGCTTCCAGACCCCCGACGGCAGGAGGTTTACAGTCGGGCTCGAAAATGAAAATGGGGTGAGTTTGGAGTTTAAGAAAGATAAATAAACAAACACGAACATTTGGACATTTGTTATTGGAGCTAGCTAAGCGGGTAATTTCAGTGCGTTTATCGTGTGTGTGGGTTAGCTAGCCTAGCCGGCTTCTTCTGTCAATCTCTTCAACACTAATGTCACGACTTTAGTAGATTGACACAAATTGGATCTATATAGCATCTATCTATCTATCTATCTATCTATCTATCTATCTATCTATCTATCTATCTATCTATCTATCTATCTGTCTGTCTGTCTGTCTGTCTGTCTGTCTTGCAAGCAAAGCGATTCTGTTTACTATATGTAGTCTAGGGTTGGGCGATATGATGACAATTATCGATATCGTGATTAATTGTGCCAATATAATTTAAAAAATAATAATATTAAAGTGTTTAATTGATTTTTTTGTCTTTAGTGTTAATTAAAACATAAATGAACAAAGTAATGCCTAATTCAGGTAGATTAAACATCAATCAGTTTTGAGAGGAGTAAACAGAGGTTTACTCCTCTCAAAACTGATTGATGTTTAATCGTACAATTTAATATCTACCTGAATTAGGCATTACTTTGTTCATTCTCCACGACTGTCACGTGCTGTTTTTTTACTGCTGATATAACAAAAGTACTATATCACAGTGCTTGGTAAAACATTTCTATATTGCGATATCGCAGCAGTAAAAAAAACAGCACGTGACAGTCGTGGAGAATCAAATTCATGAGCAGCAAATCCCTGATTCCAGTAATAATGCTTCTATAAGAAATGATGTAGCATGTCAAACTAAAAAATGCAAAAAGAAAACCAAATACATGATTCAGAACAGAGTATAAAAATGACTGTACTTTAGTGCATTGACCTCCAGTCCTCTTTGCAGAACGGACAGTCCTCCCTGCCTTTGTCCTCACTTTCCTTCACATTTTCCCCTATTAATTGAATTCAGAACATTAACAAAGATATTGGAATATTCTGGCATGTTAGGCGACATTGAGATATAAGAATCACTGACACCTCGAACTACGAGGATATTGAATTCCTTCCTTCCTTCCTTCTCTTCAGCCTAGGTGTAGATCATTGACACAGAATATGTCAGCTCTTAAGAAGCTTCAGTCTTAAACCTACGATTGTGCAGTGAAGTTCAGGTTCAAATAAATGTCCTAAGAGTTTCTATAATGCCACTTATTCTTTATTATACTTGCACTCTACTTTTCTTATGACACTTGTGCTTTTCTTCTCTATTTTGGCACCCAGACCTGGGAGAAAGCGTGACTTCTCTCCCCTGCCCTGGAGTCAGTATTTTGAAACCATGGAAGATGTGGAAGTGGACAATGACAACAGCAAAGACATATCCTTTATTTTCCTTTAGTGTGGTATTTTGACACGTACTTTAACTCTTAGATTACATTTATTCTAACGTTTATTTCTTGTCCAGTTATGAAAGAAAAATTAACAACCGTGACACATTCTGGGCTAGTGATTTGTACACCTTTCTTTAATCATATCCAGGCCCTATTCATTTACTAATTTGGATGTACTCATTGATTGGAAAGACCATTTGAATTCCGTTGTTTCCAGACCCACAGTGCATCATGATGTGTTATGCTTTGTTGTCTGCTTTGGCCTGTTCACCCTTCCCTGACTCCTGTGCACACATTCAGGATCTACAGCAGTGGTTCTCAGGGTCCGGTGCTGCTTCTGCTTCATGGAGGAGGCCACTCGGCTCTCTCCTGGGCTGTCTTCACTGTTAGTGTCCTCAGCATCTCACCTTCCATACATATGCTATCATTATGGTTTACTTTATAAAGCAGTGACTCATTTATCTTTTGTATAACATTACAATACGGTGGTATTCAGAATGAAGGATAAAGCTCAGTGTGTTGGTTATTTGCTTTAACAGGGAGTGATATGTAGCAGGATTAAGTGCAGGGTTGTGGCTATGGATCTCAGGGCACACGGTGAGTGATGACTAATTCCTTTCACTAAAAAAAATACAGTTTCCTTTTCATTTCTTCTCTTGTACTGTGTATAGCTATGCAAAGGCTTCTATTATGCAGTAAATGATTGCTCTGTACCTGCACATGTTTTAACATCTCTAGGAGACACAAAAGTGAGAAACCCAGAAGACCTGTCAGCTGAAACAATGGCCAAGTGAGTCCTTAGACCATTTTGAAAGAGTGCTCTAGGACCTTATGTATTCATTTAAACTGATATTTGAGCTTTTTGATCATACAGGGATGTTGGAAAAGTTGTTGAAGCTCTCTATGGTGAAAACCCACCCCCAATAATGATGATCGGTCACAGCATGGGTGGAGCAATAGCGGTCCACACTGCCGCAGCCAATCACGTGCCGTCGTTGCTTGGCCTTTGTGTGATTGATGTAGTGGAAGGTAGAATTTTTTTGTATTTTTTTTTTTTTTTTTTTTTTGGGAGAATGATCCAGTTTTCCAATAGATATTGGTTACAACACAGTACTACATTTCAGGAAACTGGAGCAATCTTCTGTTAACAGTGTTTATACTACACAATATACTAAAGTATATAAAACTGTATTGCCAAAAGTTTTGGGACACCCCTCCAGATCATGGAGTTCAGGGGTTGGGCTCGGCCCCTTAGTTCCAGTGAAAGAAACTCTTCAAGATTCAAGAAGCTTTATTGTCATTTCAACCACATATAGCTGACGCAGTACATAGTGAAATGAAACAACGTTTCTCCAGGACCTGGTGCTACATAAACATACAACAACAAAGTTCAACACAAAAACAACACCACAGAGCTAGGACAGAAGTGTGTCTTAGCCACGTAAAGTGCACAGTGTGCAGCTAGGTGCAAACAGAGCATAGACAAGACAGTGCAAAAAAGACAACACAAAAAGAACACAGGACACTTAGCGCCGAAAAGAAAGAAAAGAACATGTGTACTGGAATGTAAGTGAAATAAGATAAGATAAAGTGAAATGATGTAAAAAAAAAAAAAATTGTGCAAAAATACACAGCAGCGGTTGAGGTAGTGCAAATAGAAATAAACATAAATATGACTATAGCAGCGGATGACAGGTAGAGGTAGTGCAATAAGTATGAACAATATAAATTGTGTGTGTGTGCGTCCACACAGTCAAGAGAGAGAGTGTGTGTATCTGTGTGTGAGAGAGACAGAGTGTTGATATACAGTTCAGTCCTGAGTGAGAGTGTGTGTGTGTGTGTGTGTGTGTGTGTGAGAGTGTAGAACAGTTCAGTCCAGGGTGTTGAGCCTGATGGCTTGAGGAAAGAAACTGTTACACAGTCTGGTTGTGAGGGCCCGAATGCTCCGGTACCTCTTTCCAGATGGCAGGAGGGTGAAGAGTGTGTGTGAGGTGTGTGTGGGGTGTGTAAGAGTGTGTGTGAGGGGTGTGTGGGGTGTGTAAGAATGTGTGTGAGGGGTGTGTGGGGTTAGCCACAATGCTGTTAGCTTTGCGGATGCAGCGTGTGGTGTAAATGTCCATGACAGAGGGGAGAGAGACTCCGATGATCTTCTCAGCTGTCCTCACTATCCGCTGAAGGGTCTTGTGATCTGAGATGGTGCAGTTCCCAAACCAGGCAGTGATGCAGCTGCTCAGGACGCTCTCCATGGTCCCTCTGTAGAACACAGTCAGGATGGGGGAAGGGAGATGGGCTTTCCTCAGCCTCCTCAGGAAGTAGAGGCGCTCCTGGGCTTTATTGGTGATGGAGCTGGTGTTGAGTGACCAGGTGAAGTTCTCCGCCAGATGGACACCAAGGAATTTGATGCTCTTGACGATCTCCACAGAGGACCCATCGATGGACAGCGGAGAGTGGTCACACTGTGCTCTCCTGAAGTCAACAACCATCTCTTTGGTCTTGTCAACGTTCAGAGAGAGGTTGTTGGCTCTGCACCAGGCTGTTAGATGTTGCACCTCCTCTCTGTATGCTGACTCGTCGTTCTTGCTGATGAGACCCACCACGGTCGTGTCATCAGCGAACTTGACGATGTGGTTGGAGCTGTGCATTGCTGCACAGTCGTGAGTCAGCAGAGTGAACAGCAATGGACTGAGCACACAGCCCTGAGGAGCTCCAATGTTCAGTGTGGTGGTGCTGGAGATACTGCTTCCGATCCGGACTGACTGAGGTCTCCCAGTCAGGAAATCCAGGATCCAGTTGCAGAGAGAGGTGTTCAGGCACAGCAGACTCAGCTTCTCAATCAGCTGCTGAGGGATGAGTGTGTTGAATGCTGAACTGAAATCTATGAACAGCATTCGAACGTAGGAGTCTTTACAGTCCAGGTGTGTGAGGGCCAGATGGAGGGTTGTGGTGATGGCGTCATCCGTGGAGCGGTTAGGACGATACGCAAACTGCAAGGGGTCCAGCGAGGGTGGTAGCTGTGAATTGATGTGCCTCATGACGAGCCTCTCGAAGCATTTCATCACGATTGGTGTGAGTGCGACGGGACGATAGTCATTGAGGCAGGAAACCGTAGACTTCCTTGGCACAGGGACGATGGTCGTTGTCTTGAGGCACGTAGGGATGATGGAGCTGCTCAGCGAGATGTTGAAGATGTCAGTGAAGACATCTGCTAGCTGCTCTGCACACTCCCTGAGAACTTTGCCAGGAATGTTGTCTGGTCCAGCAGACTTCCGTGGGTTAACTCTGCATTAGAGTGGAGACTGTGAGCCAGACCTTCTCATCCAACATCAGTGCCTGACCTCACAAATGTGCTTCTAGAGGAATGGTCAAAAATTCCCATAAACACACTCCTAAACCTTGTGGAAAGCCTTCCCAGAAGAGTTGAATCTGTTCTAGCTGCAAAGGGCGGGACAAGTTTTGACCTGGCTCACAGTCTCCGCTCTAATTCACCCCAAAGGTGTTCTATGGGGTTGAGGTCAGGACTCTGTGCAGGCCAGTCAAGTTCCTCCACACCAAACTCACTGAAATGAAAATGTCTTGGTATGAAGCTGAAACATTAAGAGTTCCTTTCACTGGAACTAAGGGGCCGAGCCCAACACCTGAATTCAATTATTTGGGGGGGTGTGCTGAAACCTTTGGCAATATAGTGTGTATATATAAATAATCTGCTTCCATCATTGTGCACTTGTTCTGATTATTCTGTTTAGGTACAGCGATGGATGCCTTAAACAGTATGCAGAATTTTTTAAGGAGTCGACCAAAAACTTTCAAGTCAGTGGAGAATGCCATTGAGTGGAGGTATGTTACAATACTGTGTTTACGTTTAGAACAGAATAGATGTGTCTTTCAGGCTATAACTTATTCTATAGATAGAGAAAATCTGCACTGTGTTGTTATTAAAGTGTACATTACTCCTGCCAGTAAGGTAAAGTGTGTATGTCAAAAAATGATTCAATTATATAGGGCATAAAATACAACAGGGCCATGTGATGCATTTGATCATTTTATCACTCCTCTTAATGTTCTGAAATGTCTGTGAAACAATATATTTCCTGTTATCACTCATAACAAGAGTTGTTACCTTTTACCAGCCTCGTGTTTTTTCTCTAGTGAAGTTACTGACACTGAAGACTCCTTCCAAAAACCCTAACTATATGCCTCCACAAGGAAAACTTCATAATAACATGATTTTAAAAAATAAAAAAATGTGTATTAAAAAAACTGATTACCAAACTTAAATATCAACTGTATGGAAAATACTGAAAAAGGTTGTAATTTTAATAATTGCAAATGTATGTCATGGCAAGTTGTGTTTTCTCACTCATTGTTCTGTGTATTAATGTAAGTGTAAAGAGCGGCCAGATCAGGAATATCGAGTCTGCACGTGTGTCTATGGTTGGACAAGTAAAAAAGTAAGTGCTTACTACATTTGTTCCATATTGTTAAGAGAGCTATTTCTGTGCAGTCTAAAAATATTATTATTATTTTTTTTTAGATGTGATGAGCCTTTGAGCAGTCCTGGCATTTCTAAAAGCATTAGTGAAGGCATCATTGAGGAAGAGGAGGAAGAGGAGGAAGATAGTGAGTCCAACCTCAAAAGGAAGAAAGAAGATGACCAAGAGGTAACAGCTGATGATTTGGGATCACTATTTTTTTATTTTTATTTTTTTTGTGCAGTAGTATTCTGATAAACATCAGTGCTTTTTAGCCTTTCCTGTTCACTGTAACGAACGAATGAGTGCAATGAACGTGCGAGATAAATCTCTGTGTGTCATATTACACAGCATGTCCCACTTGCTGCTAAAATGCATTGTTGCAAATGAAAAGAAGTGAGCGTGTGCAGCACAGAAACTTGTGTCCCAAAACAAAGCCCTTAAAGCTCAATGGCCAGCCTTATAAAAAGCAAAGAATTTTTAATTGTGCAGTTTACTGTATAACTGGCTTCATATAGCATAACTTTTCCAGACTTCCATTACCCAAAAATGATTTGCCTCACTACTAGTTATGCAACCCATATTAGAAAGCTCTTCATTTTGACAAACACTAGTACGAGACACTTCACAGTTTAATGGCTTATTCTATTATTTTGGATGTCATTTTATGCTCCTAGATTAGAGATCTTATTTAGTTTGCCATTATGTTCACATTCAGGTACTTCTTTAAATAGTTCCTTAACTGATCTTTCAGGCTTCTGAAACCTTTGCCCAACATTCTTATTAGTTCTTTTCCACTTAAAAGGGGCTGGTGCCAGTATCTAACCTAGCTTCAAAACTGAGCCATTCTGGAGCAAAAAACTTGCCACCAAGAGCATGCCAGGTGGTATGATTTTGTTGCCATGGCAACAGATTTAATGATATTTAATTAGTGAAATTAACATCACAGCCACGAAACCATGTCCTGCTTTTTTTTATAGCCACTTCAAAGAGAATATGTGGTAGCATATTGCAGCTGAAGGCTTCGATTCTGGGTGGCACCAGAAGCACAGCTTTTTAATAAAAGTGTATTCCATTCATCTTCCATATCACAGAGCTCTTGTAACTGGTAGAACCCTAAGCAAAGGGTTTACAGGTTTCTAGCAGCAGCATGTCAGTGGAAAATGTGTGCTGTCATGAAAATCACTGTAGGTTTGATCCTCAGGTGAAGAAAGAGAGCCTGTACACCTGGCGGATTGAGCTGTCTAAGACGGAGAAGTACTGGGAGGGCTGGTTCAGAGGCCTGTCCTCTCTCTTCCTCACATGTCCTGTGCCAAAGCTACTGCTACTGGCTGGTGAGCAAACCAAATGCCACTTTTTTCACTTTTGATTTATGTAGGCATTAATAACAAATTAAAACTAGCTTAAATCTTTGTTACTATGTAAGTGATAGACATTTATATTTCTGGCAGATGCTCGTATCCAGAGCGACAATGCATCAAATTTTATACATGCATATACACTATATTGCCAAAAGTATTCGCTCACCCATCCAAATAATCAGAATCAGGTGTTCCAATCACTTCCATGGCCACAGGTGTATAAAATCAAGCACCTAGGCATGCAGACTGTTTTTACAAACATTTGTGAAAGAATGGGTCGCTCTCAGGAGCTCAGTGAATTCCAGCGTGGAACTGTGATAGGATGCCACCTGTGCAACAAATCCAGTCGTGAAATTTCCTCGCTCCTAAATATTCCACAGTCAACTGTCAGCTGTATTATAAGAACGTGGAAGTGTTTGGGAACGACAGCAACTCGGCCACGAAGTGGTAGGCCACGTAAACTGACGGAGCGGGGTCAGCGGATGCTGAGGCGCATAGTGCGAAGAGGTCACCAACTTTCTGCAGAGTCAATCGCTACAGACCTCCAAACTTCATGTGGCCTTCAGATTAGCTCCAGAACAGTGCGCAGAGAGCTTCATGGAATGGGTTTCCATGGCCGAGCAGCTGCATCCAAGCCATACATCACCAAGTGCAATGCAAAGCGTCGGATGCAGTGGTGTAAAGCACGCCGCCACTGGACTCTAGAGCAGTGGAGACGCGTTCTCTGGAGTGACGAATCGCGCTTCTCCATCTGGCAATCTGATGGACGAGTCTGTGTTTGGCGGTTGCCAGGAGAACGGTACTTGTCTGACTGCATTGTGCCAAGTGTAAAGTTTGGTGGAGGGGGGATTATGGTGTGGGGTTGTTTTTCAGGAGCTGGGCTTGGCCCCTTAGTTCCAGTGAAAGGAACTCTGAATGCTTCAGCATACCAAGACATTTCGGACAATTCCATGCTCCCAACTTTGTGGGAACAGTTTGGAGCTGGCCCCTTCCTCTTCCAACATGACTGTGCACCAGTGACCAAAGCAAGGTCCATAAAGACATGGATGACAGAGTCTGGTGTGGATGAACTTGACTGGCCTGCACAGAGTCCTGACCTCAACCCGGTAGATCACTTTTGGGATGAATTAGAGCGGAGACTGAGAGCCAGGCCTTCTCGTCCAACATCAGTGTGTGACCTCACAAATGTGCTTCTGGAAGAATGGTCAAAAATTCCCATAAACACACTCCTAAACCTTGTGGACAGCCTTCCCAGAAGAGTTGAAGCTGTTATAGCTGCAAAGGGTGGACCGACGTCATATTGAACCCTATGGATTAGGAATGGGATGTCACTTAAGTTCATATGCAAGTCAAGGCAGGTGAGCGAATACTTTTGGCAATATAGTGTGTGTGTATGTATGTATGTATGTATGTATATATGTGTATATATATATATATATATATATATATATATATATATATATATATATATATATATATATATATATAAATATAATATACAGTTCTTGACAACACAACATACAAGCTTCAAAATGACCTCAGTGGCTAGCTATATACACTTTATTGCCTATATTGACACCCCTCCAAATCGTTGAATTCAGGGGTCAGACACGGCCCCTTAGTTCCAGTGAAAGGAACTCTTATATCTGCAAAGGGTGGGACAACTCCGTATTATATTCATGTGCATGTAAAGGCAGATGTCCCAAAACTTTTGGCAATTCAGTGTATCTTAAACACGACACATTTTATCAAATGCTTTAATGCCTTGTGATTACTTTGCATATGACTGAGTTTGATCAATGTTCAGTGTGTTGCCTCTTGCTGATGCCAGAATCACAGCTTCGATTTGGGATCTTCTACAGAAAATAAATAACTGGATACCACTTCAGATGTGAATGAATGTTTCAAGTATTCCATAATGTGGAAATAAACAATGTACTCTTTTTTTTTTTTTTTCTCCCCAGGTATTGACCGACTGGATAAAGACCTTACCATAGGACAGATGCAGGGTAAGTCTTAAATAATGAAAAACACAGAATATTACCTATGGCACAAAATGTTATTATTGTTATTATTATTACGTCTGTACACTTCTGTCAGTGTGCCTCAGGAGTTTTATTTTTTACAGGAAAGTTCCAGATGCAGGTTCTCCCACAGTGTGGCCATGCTGTCCATGAGGATGCACCTGAAAAAGTATGTTTCTATTAGTCATCACTGTGTGCAGCACATACACCGATCAGCCATAACATTCTGAGCCATGAGAGGTGAAGTGAATAAGACTGATGATCTCCTCATCATGGCACCTGTTAGTGGGTGGGATATATTAGGCAGCAAGTCAACATTTTGTCCTCAAAGTTGATTTTAGAAGCAGGAAAAATGGACAAGCTTAAGGATTTGAGCGAGTTTGACCAAAAGGGCCAAATTGTGATGGCTACTGGATCAGAGCATCTCCAAAACTGCAGCTCTTGTGGGGTGTTCCCGGTCTGCAGTGGTCAGTATCTATCAAAAGTGGTCCAAGGAAGGAACAGTGGTGAACCGGTGACAGGGTCATGGGCGGCCGAGGCTCATTGATGCACGTGGGGAGAGAAGGCTGGTCCGTGTGATCCGATCCAACAGACGAGCTACTGTTGCTCAAACTGCTGAAGAAGTTAATGCTGGTTCTGACAGAAAGGGGTCAGAATACACAGTGCAGGACGGGTCAGGGCTGTTTTGGCAGCAAAAGGGGGACCGACGTTATATTAGGCAGGTGGTCATAATGTTATGCATGATCGGTGTATTTAGTTGCTTCTTTAGCTATTTACATAATTTTTTTCATTTTTATGTTGTCAACCAGGTGTTGAAATACACAAACACACAATCTGAAAACATTTTAACCTCATTTATCAAACTGGATAGAAACAAATTTGTCAAATCATTGCAGGTGCATTTACACAAGAAATAGGGTATTCAATAAATACCATAGAGAGTGTGTAAATTTGCATGTGTTATAATGGAAACCTCAGTTGGTTCTCTATAAAGAGTTACCTTTGAGTTATCTGCATCTGTTTTCTCCTACAAGTTGTCCAGCTTGTTTATTTCAGCTGCACACACACATTTAATGAAAATTCTATGGAACTGGAGTTGTTCTGTATTAATATCTTAAATGAACTCTGTGCTATGAATATTAATTTATAGGTGATCTTCATTTATTAACATGCTCATGGAAGCATGAAGACAGTGTTCCTGAATTTGTTTTAAGTCTGGCAAGAATTTTTAGTTAGGCCTAGTTAAGAAAACACCAGCATTCTCATTAATAATCGATAACCTAATCCACATTGGGCTTTATCTCATGTGGCGTTTGTTTATATGTGATTACCTGCTCTCAGTGTCTTAATCCTTTTTTTTAACAGGTAGCTGATGCTTTAGCCACCTTTATGGTGCGGCATAAGTTCACCGAATTTAAAGAAGACTTCCCCTGGTAGGTGACGATGCCTTTAGTGAGATTATGATCTTACAGATTGTAGTGATCTGTTTACTGATTCGAGATTGTTTTGCCTTCTCTCTGTGTTTGTGACGTAGACGACGTACAGTCTCCGCTAGCCTTCGTCCATCAGCTTGGTGCAATGAAAGTGATGAATCCCATTCTCCTTATCTCTGTTGCTCTTCATCAGCAAGTACAGTACTACCACCAACATGCCATCATCTCTGCTGCAAATCCTTCTTAGCACTTCATTCTTAAAATAATGTTTTGTTAATTTCGATTAAATTAGGTATGTTTGTTGTTGTTATGATCATAACTGTAGGATGTGTAGATCTTATGCTAAGATTGTAAGATCACTGAAACTGGCAGAGTTTATTTATTCTTATTTTCTTCTATAAGTATTTTTCTTCATTTGCATTTCATCCAATGCCTTGCTTGTTTGTTGTTAAAAATTATGATGACTGCGTCATGTGTTCTATGTGTTATTCATTGTCAATTTTCAAGAAGGGTTAAAAAAAAAAAAAAAAAAAAAAAAATGTTGAAACAATTTGTACATTGACTTTCATGTGATTTACATTTCAGGAATATCGTCTCATGTATGCACAAATTGTCCATATATATATATATATAAGAAAAGAAAATGTTGTAGGATGTTGTACACGTCAACATTCTTTCATTGGGCCATATTTATAAAACTTATATTTATCAAGCACTATTTAACATAGTCCCAAAGTCATGCCTGATGTCACCGAATAGATTTCAGCTCATAATCTAGTATTATAAAATAATCTTGAGTACATATAGCATTTGTAAGTTTGTTTTTTATTCTAAATCAGCATAAATTTGACAAATACTTGTAACAGAAGTCTAAATAATATATAAATTGAGCCTGAGGTGGGCAATATTTGTTAGAGTAGTTTTATGTAGCTTGATCAGTGCAGCAAAAAACAAAAAAAAAGATTAGACAACAGTTTGTATTGAACTGATTATTAAAATTAAATAAATGTCAGAACTTAGCTGAGCAGCCAGAGTACGCATCAAGCCCTTTGTTTTTGTTCACACAGACACTCACTATTCAGGTTTAATATAAAGCATATGGTTGAGTAGGATTATCTGTGCTTGACGAAGCTGAAAACATGTCAGAGTTTAAGTTACCTTTAAGTTACAAGGTATAACTGCTACACTTTCTCTGCACAGGGTATCTTTAAAGTAAATGCATCATCTATATTGTATATGCGATCAGATGATATGCACTTGGTATATGGTATAAAGTTAAAGCTGAACAAATGCCTTTAATTCAGTGTACATTGACAGAAGGTTTGTGTTTGCCTGTGGCACAGCGAAAGTAGTACATGAATAAGGGGCGTACAGCATCGTCTCTCAGTCCATAGATGAGTGGGCTTAAGCAGCGTGGCAAGATCAACACAAATAAATAGTTTAGATAACGCAGGTCCATGAAGAGAATGCTGCTGGTGCTGGCCATTGCTGCAGCCCGCTCTATAATGCTGTAGAGAAAGGAAGTAAGGCACAGGCCCAGCTGAATGATGTGCAGCAGCACGGTCTTGTGGGCTTTCGCAGCAGATTCTTTATTGGAGGAAAGGGACCTGGCTGTGATCAAAATGCTGACATAAGTGAAAAGGATAATCACAGACACTGACACAAAATAGAAAACGTAAAAGCCCTGTAAAACATCTGCTTGCCATGGCTTCTTAAAAAGTCTTTCTCTTGTGCAGAATATTTGTGAAGATAGAAAGTTAGAGTCCAGCACTAATCCATATAGAAAGTCAATTATGAAGTTTATGGAACCAATAAACCAAATGGCTGCAATGGCGATATGAGTCCTTTTCTGAGTGGCTATTTCAGCATGTCTTAGAGGAAAGCGTATGGCCACATAACGCTCTAGTGACATCACAGCCAGGTTTAAAGGTGCGTTATTGAAAGTCGTAGATGACACAAAAACCAGAAAAGCACAAGCGACTGTAATTAATTTGAAGAAGGACAGACTGAAGATGTACAGCATGGAGGTAACTATGAGCTGAATCGAGTCATTGAGGAGCATGTGGGTAAAGAGGATGTAGCGTGGAGTCTCTTTAAAAACAGGTTTGCTCCAGAGAGTGTAGACCATGATGGCATTCAAATAAGTAAAAAAAAGCGACATTATTGTTGCAACACTAACTTTTGAGAGCGGTCCCTCGGTCAGTGCAACCTGAAACATTTGTTGATGTATAAACAAAACCTCTGCTGTGCTGTCATTAGTGACTGCCATAATATTATACAAACCATGAGCACACAGACATAATCTGACAAAACAGGATTAGTCACTGCAAGTTAACGCAGATGACAATTTATAAAGAGAATAGACAACATTTTGCAAATTATATGGAAGGATATGACAAATGTCCAGTGCTGGAGAATGAAAGGTGTTCAGTAAGATGTGAGTACAGCCCTGAAGAGCAGGATAGTCTTGACCTGATCTTTATATAATAGACAACATGGTGACCCCAGAGAGAGATGATGACAAAAGGTAGGCTTGATCTGAATATGCATTTCTGTTCGTCATACAGTGCTTATTTCTATATGAATAATAGATATAAACATGAAAATTGCAATACTTAACCAAAATCAATAGTTCAGTGTTTAAAATCATATAGATAGATAGATAGATAGATAGATAGATAGATAGATAGATAGATAGATAGATAGATTTTCATGTTTTATGTTATCCAAGGTATTCATAAATATGCACCATAAAAAATATTAGATTTTTTTAATGGAAAGCTATTATTTTTATTTACCATCTGTGAAGGATCAGATAAAGCAGATATAACAAAGCAGTTACTTTACCATAATGTGTTCATTTGGGGTTGGTCATTAAAATACAGCAAGTGACCTTAAGCTTGCAAACCTGTAATTAATTTTGAGGTAAACAAACAATAAACAATAAAATAATTCAAAAGGGGAAAACACCATGGAGGCTTTGGGGAACCAAACACACTGCAAATAACAGGTTTTTTTATTAATTAATTAATTTTGGCCATCATGCACAAACTTGCAAAGCAGTTTTGACTAAAACATTCAGATAATCCATATGCAGATGATAAACAATGTGGTCAGATTAATTCCTTATAATTTGTAAAGTATTCATAGTGTATGTGTTATAAAGGATGTGCTTCAGGATCCCAACTCTCCAGATTACAGAACAGTGCCTCAGCTACACACTTTGTGGAGATCATCCTCAGGAGCACTGCTTCATGATATTGTGTCTACTAGAACTAATACAAAGTGTTATCATAAAACTGACTGTCCTAAAGATATAATACAATAACAGTCTTTGGAAGGGGATCTTGATTCTAGTTATGTGTATCTGCAAGGACTTGGTTTCCGGTGGGAAAATCACCTTCCAAGGAAGGAACAGTGGTGAACCGGTGACAGGGTCATGGGTGGCCGAGGCTCATTGATGCACGTGGGGAGAGAAGGCTGGCCCGTGTGATCCGATCCAACAGACGAGCTACTGTTGCTCAAACTGCTGAAGAAGTTAATGCTGGTTCTGATAGAAAGGGGTCAGAATACACAGTGCAGGACGGGTCAGGGCTGTCTTGGAAGCGAAAGGGGGACCAACACAATGTGAGGCAGGTGGTCATAATGTTATGCCTGATTGTGCGTTATGTATCCTGACACCTTTCTATCATATATATATATTGCCAAAAGTATTCGCTCACCTGCCTTGACTCGCATATGAACTTAAGTGACATCCCATTCCTAATCCATAGGGTTCAATATGACGTCGGTCCACCCTTTGCAGCTATAACAGCTTCAACTCTTCTGGGAAGGCTGTCCACAAGGTTTAGGAGTGTGTTTATGGGAATTTTTGACCATTCTTCCAGAAGTGCATATGTGAGGTCACACACTGATGTTGGACGAGAAGGCCTGGCTCTCAGTCTCCGCTCTAATTCATCCCAAAGGTGATCTACCGGGTTGAGGTCAGGACTCTGTGCAGGCCAGTCAAGTTCATCCACACCAGACTCTGTCATCCATGTCTTTATGGACCTTGCTTTGGTCACTGGTGCACAGTCATGTTGGAAGAGGAAGGGGCCAGCTCCAAACTGTTCCCACAAAGTTGGGAGCATGGAATTGTCCAAAATGTCTTGGTATGCTGAAGCATTCAGAGTTCCTTTCACTGGAACTAAGGGGCCAAGCCCAGCTCCTGAAAAACAACCCCACACCATAATCCCCCTCCACCAAACTTTACACTTGGCACAATGCAGTCAGACAAGTACCGTTCTCCTGGCAACCGCCAAACCCAGACTCGTCCATCAGATTGCCAGATGGAGAAGCGCGATTCGTCACTCCAGAGAACGCGTCTCCACTGCTCTAGAGTCCAGTGGCGGCGTGCTTTACACCACTGCATCTGACGCTTTGCAGTGCACTTGGTGATGTATGGCTTGGATGCAGCTGCTCGGCCATGGAAACCCGTTCCATGAAGCTCTCTGCGCACTGTTCTGGAGCTCATCTGAAGGCCACATGAAGTTTGGAGGTCTGTAGCGATTGACTCTGCAGAAAGTTGGTGACCTCTTCGCACTATGCGCCTCAGCATCCGCTGACCCCGCTCCGTCAGTTTACGTGGCCTACCACTTCGTGGCTGAGTTGCTGTCGTTCCCAAACACTTCCACGTTCTTATAATACAGCTGACAGTTGACTGTGGAATATTTAGGAGCGAGGAAATTTCACGACTGGATTTGTTGCACAGGTGGCATCCTATCACAGTTCCACGCTGGAATTCACTGAGCTCCTGAGAGCGACCCATTCTTTCACAAATGTTTGTAAAAACAGTCTGCATGCCTAGGTGCTTGATTTTATACACCTGTGGCCATGGAAGTGATTGGAACACCTGATTCTGATAATTTGGATGGGTGAGCGAATACTTTTGGCAATATAGTGTATATATGTATATATATATATATATATATATATATATATATATATATATATATATATATATATGTATGATCTATATCTAAAGCCCCCCTCTCTGTTGCACAAGTTGTTAACACTTAAACCATTGACTCACTTCACAGTGCTGATTACTCCAGTTTGACTAGAAAAATGCAGGTGGCTTTCAAAGCGAAGAAAAACCCAACCCAGCAGACTGTTGTGCATCACTGATCAGAGAGAGAGAGTTAGAAATATGACATGTACCCAAAAGGAGGTAGGATGATATGGTGTAATCATATCTCTAACAACACTCCACATATATTGTAACTAGCTAATTCATTGCAATTAAGCCCTAACTCTTAATATAATAGCAGAAAACAGCCTTGTGTTATATTAGCTTCATTTTATTCCTATTATTATCAACAACATAAAACACTGGAAGTCTGTTGACAGAAATCTCGGTTTTATTTTGGGTTACTTTTTTTTCGGGTATGTCACCTTTCCGAGGTGACAAGAAGTTTCAGCGGAATTGACAGATCCAGTGTGAACATCCTGAAATCGATGCTAAGCAACTAGCACCCTACACTTTTTCCACGGTTTACAGTTAGAGTTGACTTTATGCTTTGAAGTGGACCTGGCTATGATTACGATGATGATATAAGTGAAGAGGATTATCAAAGTCACTGACACGAAGTAGAATATGTAGAATAAGCCCTGAAAAACATCTGCTTACTTTTGCTGGATTATGGATAGCCTTTCTCTTGGGCACATTATTTGTGAGGTAAAAAAACAAAAACATAACTACTCCAGGCTACTAGCTGGCTACTTCAGCGTGTGGAAATTTATCGAGGCTCTAGTGACGTCACAGCCAAGTAAAAAAACAAAAAAACAAAAAACACAAGCGGTCTTAACTAACTTGAGGAATACCAGACCCAAAACCCACAACAAAGAGTTAATGCTATTGAGTCATTAAGGATCATGTGGGTAAACAGAATGATAAGAGCCGTGTAGACTGGAATTAAAATAAGTGCAGCATTAATCAACATTTCTTTCTGATATTGTCCCTTCAATCAGTGCATCCTGATACGGTTGTAGATATCAACAAACCCTCAGCTGCGCTATCATTACTCTCTGTCATAATTCTGTACAAACCATGAGAATGCAATGATATTTGCAAAAATAAAGGCAGCGAAACGTTTGCAGATTTGTTGTGCCAGACATTTTCTGTTACTTTTTCTCAACACAGTTTTTGTTTATTCTTTCCACCACTGCTTGTAAGACATGTGCAGTTTTTTTCTAAGAAATTTGACAATGCTTGCAGTTTGATATTTCAGTTAGGTCTTGCACTGTTGAGCTGTTTACTTATTCCCTTTGTATTTACTCTTTGTGCTTTGGATGCTTATAAAACATTCTCCACTTGCATCCTACCGATCTCATCATAACAAATATTTTCTTTTATGAGAATAAATACATTATTATGCTAAAATTAGAAATATTTTCCTTAAAGAGACATCTCATGCTTTAAAGCTTTTTATTTTCAACCTTTATCAGTAATAAGCACTAATTAACACTTCCCCATCATAGCCACATTTGATGCCAAAGAGAAGAGATTTCATTTATTTACACAGAGATGATCAACTAGGTGTATTCAGTTATTCATTTGTTCTGCAGATAAACCTACTTCTGTGAGTCTGTTCTCCTAAAATAATCTTGAATTAAAACATATAGCCTTGAACTGTGAGACTTTTATTATAATAGGCACAATTCTGACAAATACTCATGAGAAAAACCAAACAAAAGACCCCTATATGGACAATATGTACAAGCATTTGTGTTTTTAGCTTGCTTTACTTATTGTAATGAGCATACCAAATTATAATAAACGAATGAATATAATAAATCTAATTAACTGATCATTATATAATTAGCTTAGTTGAACAGCCAGTTTCAGGCCAGATATCTGAATAGGCACACAGCCCTTTGATTCATTCTCATGCAGACACTCAGTGTTCAGCTTTAGGTACATGGTATTTGGGTGAATAGGATCAACTGTGTTTGATAAAACTCAACCAAAACACCTGGAAGAGTTAAAGGGTAACTATGTAAAACCACTCCTACAGTCTTTAATAACAGTGAAATTGCATGCTTAAGCATCTGAACAAATGGCTTAATTCAGTGTACATTGACTGTAGACCTGCGTTTGCCTGTGCCAAAGCGGAAGTAGTAGATGAATAATGGGCGTACAGCATCGTCTCTCAGTCCATAGATGAGTGGGCTTAAGCAGCGTGGCAAGATCAACACAAATAAATAGTTCAAATAACGCAAGTCCATGAAGAGCTTGCTGCTGCCGGCCATTGCTGCAGCTCGCTCTATTAAACTGTAGAGAAAAGAGGTGAGGCACAGGCCCAGCTGAATGATGTGCAGCAGGACGGTCTTGTGGGCTTTTGCAGCCGAGTCTTTATTGGAGGAAATGGACCTGGCTGTGATGAAAATGCTGATATAAGTGAAAAGGATAATCACAGACACTGTCACAAAGAAGAATATGTTAAAGCCCCGATAAACATCTAATTGCCATTGCTTTATGAAAAGTCTTTCTCTTGTGCAAAATATTTCTGAAGTTAAAAGGTTAGAATCCGTCACAACTCCATATAGCAAGTCAATTATGAAGTTTATAGAACCAATAAACCAAATGATTCCGATAGCGATATGAGTCCTTTTCTGAGTGGCTATTTCAGCATGTCTTAGAGGAAGGCAAATGGCCACATAACGCTCCAGTGACATCACAGCCAGGTTTAAAGGTGCGTTATTGAATGTGGTCGCTGAAACAAAAACCACAAAAGCACAAGCAGCCATGACTAGCTTGAGATAGGCCAGACCTATAATATATAACAAGGAGGAAAGAAGGAGATGTATGGAGTCATTGAGAAGCATGTGTGTAAACAGAATGTAGCGTGGAGTCTCTTTAAAAACAGGCTTACTCCAAAGAGTGTAGACCATGATAGCATTCAAATAAGTAAAGAACAGAGACATTAAAATTGCAAAACTACCTTTTGATATCGGTCCCTCAGTCAGTCCAACCTGGAATATTTGCTGATATATAAGCAAAACTTCATCGGTGCTATCATTACTGAAAGCCATAATTTTACAAACCACGAGTGTGCAACGATATTTACAGTCACAATGCAATGATATTATTAACAGAACAGGCTCAAAGTACATGCAGAATAGACATTTTGATAACAAAGTACAAATTATGTGCGTGAATAAATGGATGTCCAGGGCTGGAGAACTGAGATGTAAGGGGTTAATTAAGATGTGAACCCAGCCCTGAACAGTAGGACAGTTCTGATCGTATCTTTATAAAGGACTACATGGTAACCCTAGAGACATATGATGACACACCTGAGAGTGGAAACTGCAGTAATTATGCATCTCTGCTAAGTGATCCAGATTCCACAAATGTTTATTCACACTGAATAGCTGTTCTTATATAAACATAAAAAATTTATTTAGTAATACCTAACCAGATATAAGGCACAATATAACAATATTTAAGATAGAATGTAAAAAAATTTAACCAAACCTTTGCGATCTTTACCATCAGTCTTTATATTCACAATATCGCAAATTTTATAGAATGCTGTTTCTTTTTATTAACCTTAAACTCAGAGATCAAATAAAACATTTGTCCTTTCGTACCCTCGATTATTCAGTGACCAAACATAAAGCTACATTTTTTGTTGGGTTATGCATCAGAAATATGGCAACACTGGGAAACCTAAAATGTATGTTTCCACGTTATGCTTTCTTTGCACCAATGGATTGAGGTCATCTTTTTATTTCCTTCATGCAGAAACATATGACTAACAAAGCAATGGCTTTAAAAAGTATTTATTGCTATTAGATCTTGCAGTACAACGAAAAATGTGAGCATCTTGGTTCAATATGGTTCTGTTTGACACACATAAATGTACAGACACATAAAGATACTGACTATATACTGTCAGTGAATAAACAAATAAGTAGGTGGTTATAGAATAAAATGACTGAAATAAAAATGAACAATATTGCACTAGCTGTATATATAGATAATGTTTTGATTTCAGTTCATAGATGGCTGTGGGGAAAAACTGTTTCTGAGTCTAGAGGTTTCTATGAAAAGAGAAAGAAAAAGTGAGAAATGTATGATGATGACAAGTTAATATATTAGTAAGTTTGACAATTTCGGAATAATTCCGATTTAAAAGCTTCTTTCAGCTTGTGATTGTAGTACTGCACTCCTCCACCAGGAGACACCATGGGGCTGCACACAAAAGCCAGGAATGAGCCATTGAGTGTAGATTGACAGGCATTTCCAATCTGGTGCTGTTCCTCTAGTGAGTGTGAGTGTGTGTGGTTGTCTGTCTATATGTGTGGCCCTGTGATGGACTGGTGACCTGTCCAGGGTGTACCCCTGCCTTTCGTCAAATGTGTGCTGGGATAGGCTCCAGCAGATCCCTGTGACCCTAATTAGGAATAAAGCGGGTATAGACAATGGATGGATGAATGTTGTTCCTCTTCTATCATGTCAACACAATTTATCTTATTTTATAGTTCTACATAAATACCTAATTTTTTATTCAGGCTGAGAAAAGTTCAGATTTCATTTTTATTTTCTTGAGCCTTGAGTAAACACTGACTTATCCTTTAGCCCAGGTTCTTGCTATCCTCCAGTATCCTTTAGTTATATGTAGTTTCTGTGAAACTGTACCCACTGTAACCTCAGAGTCTTGTTATGGCTGAAAAGTGGTTATTTGAGTTAATGTAACTTTGTACATTAACTCAATGTCATACCAGCTCTGGCCGTTCTCCTGCGACCCTTCATCAACATAATATTTGCAACCAAAGAACTGTCACTCACTAACACAGCACTCTGTAGTAAACTCTAGAGACTGCTTTACATGAAAATTTCATTCAAACCAGCCATTTTATGATTGTCATGCTTAATAAGATCTTCTGTGTTTAATTTAATTAACCAAAGCTATTGAACTGCATCCTGTTCATCTGTGCTGGGGCTTTTAGATCAGACGACAGCTTTCTGTTCTCCTGTTGAAAACTGATGTCTGATTAAATTGCTAATTAAGTGTGATTAACTTTCATCAGCTCTCTCATCTCATCTTTAATGGGATCGCTCGAAAAATCCAATCAATTTAAAAGTCTCTCAATTTTATTTTGTTTTGTTTGTTTAATGATTTAATGTTGTATTGCTTCACCAAAATCTATGGTCACTAGCTGCTCCTGCACGATCCATTGGGAAACACACCAGTTTTAACTTGTCAAGAGAGCTACGTTTGAATAGTTATGTTTAATTTTGATACATTATTTTTCTTTTGTTATATGAATCAGAATGGACCACAAAACACTAAAATGTAAACTATTGTTTAAACTATCATTTAATGTTTCAAGCTGTTGAAAATGGAATGCTAAGACACAAGATCATTCAGAGACTGCTTATTTTTTGCTGTTTTTTAAGTTATAGTAGCTTTAGGCCTTTAACTGACTCATTAGGTCTTGATAGGCAGCTCATGATTTGTCATTAGGAATAACAGTTCCAGAAAGTCTCGGATTCTTCAAACCTCAACAACCTAACACTCCATAACCGTGGGCCTTTCAAAGCAGCTGCTTGGGAATTTGAATCTAATTGATGCTTACTAAACAGTGAAAGTCTATAAAATGATATAAAAGTAAGATATCCAGCTCACAATGTCCAATGCCTGAAACATCATTAAGAAATTGCAGTTAAGGGGACAAATGGAAGTTAAGGCAAGGTCTGAAAATACTTATAAAGAACTGCACATGTGCCTGGCAGAAACACAAAGGAAGAGACTATGGACCTGTGGGAAGATTTAGCTTACACAGGAGTGGTGGTGAACTATGCAGCATTGCTCAAGTAACACAAGCTCAAGCTTTTGTCATGTTCCTCACAGACTTGAAAATCATGTAGGTAGATCTTAAACATGTTGAGCCTTCAAGACTGCTCAAGAATTCATCAGAAATATAAGCATTCTACTTGGAAAAGTGATTATTAAATATTAACAAAAAGCCTTTAATTTTAAGAAAAAGATATTTTACATACAAAACAAATGACAACAAAAAGCTTTAGCTAGGTGATAATCAGCAAAGGCAAAGGCAGGAGTGCCACAGTTAACATATTTCCATAGCTTTGAATCACATTTGATGCCAAACAAATGTATTTGTATAAATACAATAAATCCCAGTAATCATCAATCAAGTGTATTAAGCCACCAACCAATTTATATTTAGTGAACTAATATCTTACTTGTATAACTATTTTAAATATGCACAAACATGAAAAATTTAGTAAGGTCTATGTATAACAATTCACACTATATTTTTGTCATGAGTTTCAACAACATTAAATATGATACTAAAAAAGGTCTCGATTCAGTGTACATTGACAGTAGGTGTGCGTTTGCCTGTGGAACAGCGAAAGTAGTAGATGAATAATGGTCTTACAGCATCGTCTCTCAGTCCATAGATGAGTGGGCTTAAGCAGCGTGGCAAGATCAACACAAATAAATAGTTTAGATAACGCAGGTCCAAAAAGAGGCCACTGCTACCAGACATTGCTGCAGCTCGCTCTATAAAGCTGTAGAGAAAGGAAGTAAGGCACAGGCCCAGCTGAATGAAGTGCAGCAGGACGGTCTTGTGGGCTTTCACAGCAGAGTCTTTATTGGAGGAAACGGACCTGGCTGTGATAAAAATGCTGATATATGTGAAAAGGATAATCACAGACACTGACAAAAAGAAGAATATGTTAAAGTGCTGATGAAGATCTACTTGCCATTGCTTTATGAAGAGTTTTTCTCTTGTGCAAAAGATTTGTGAGGTTAAAAATTTAGGATCCATCACTGCACTGTAAAACAAGTCGATTAGATAGTGAATCAAACCCATAAACCAAATAATTCCAATGGCAATGTAAGTTCTTTTCTGAGTGGCTATTTCAGCATGTCTTAGAGGAAAGCATATGGCCACATGACGCTCTACTGACATCAGAGCCAGGTTTAAAGGTGCGTTACGGAAAGTTGTACCTGAAATAATAACTAAAAACGCACAAGTAGCCATGACTAGCTTGAGATAGGCCAGAACTAAAATATACAACAAAGAGGTAACAAAGAGCTGAATTGAGTCATTGAGAAGCATGTGCTTAAACAGAATGTAGCGTGGAGTCTCTTTAAAAACAGGCTTACTCCAAAGAGTGTAGACCATGATAGCATTCAAATAGATAAAAAATAGAGACATTAATATTGCAAAAGTGAACTTTGATATCGGTCCCTCAGTCAGAGCAACCTGGAATATTTGCTGATATATAAGCAAAACTTCAACTATGCTATCATTATTAACTGACATTATATGATTATAAAATATAATACACAATATTTACAGATATTACTAACAATACTAATATCTCTACAAGTCACCACCACTTCCTCACAGAGCAGATTTTTCAATGTTTAATTTCTTTTTTTTTTTGCACTAATCTGGTGCAGAATCCAGTTTCATATGCGAGTCCACCTTTAAAGAGTAATGTTAATATGAACTGTTGTTTATAATAGACACCATGTAAGCCCCAGGGAGAGATGATGACATGTCCAGGTGTTCATAGTAGGAGAGAGAGAAAGACAAAGAAAGAGAGAGCACAGGTCTTCTGGTTGGACTGTCTGTTAGAAGAGGTTACATGATATTGCCCTAATGAATTCCCATTTAGAATATGGTTGAGGCACATGTTCAGTCCACTACTTAGTAACAGACATCCAGATGATTATGTGGTGCAATACACTTGTTCAACGTTATTTAAAGATATCTATAAATATTCAGTGCACTTCTTGTGACAAGTTCACAGCATCTAAGTGTCAGCATTCCCTAGTCCCTAGAGAATTCCTGACATTGGCTAAGTTAAATATATTTACACTGTAAGAAAGGGCACAAGGCTCTCTGGGTATCAGGGACTCACTGCAGCTTTTCAGGTCTGTTTAGTGACAAAATATGAATCTGCATTTTTATTGGGTAATTTATAAAAAAAAACATTTGAAATGGGGGATACTGGTCTACAGCAACATTGGAAAGCCTATATTGTACTTTTTATGTGTAAATGAAGATATTAAAATTTGTTTGCACCTAGAGCTGTTTTGTTTTTTGGTGACCTTTATATTTCCTGCATGCAGAACCACATGACTAACAGAGCAATGCCTTAACACTGAAGTCTAACACTGTCTAAGATGAGAGAAAGAGAAATACAGAGAAATATATGGTAATAGTACTTCAGTATGTTTGCCTATTTTGTACAGCCAACCATATCACCATAACTAAAAAACAAAAGAATAATTCATGCCATGAACCAATGAACACATAAAAGTGCTAAAACACTAAAACAGGGCAGATAGCTAATTAGCATGAAGCTAGACTCATTGAGAATGCAGATATTACAGCACTTTACAGGACATTATGTAAGTTTCACAATCACACGGTGCATCAGTTTTCCCTTTTACATATGGAACAAGCGCAAATCTGGCAACCTGGTATTTTCATTGGAAATAGTTATTTAGATACTCACCCTAAACCAAGCACTAGCTCCACCGACCACCCCACCCCCACCCCCCTAACCTGGATCTCCTGCCCAGACACACACCAGTCATATAAGTTAATAGGAAACAATGAAAAGAATTAATACTCCATTATCTAGGATAAAGAAAGACAATTTAATAAACAGTAAAATAAAATCTGTTATATGAATAAAGGATTAATAATGGAATCAGTAAATCAAATTTCAATAACAGGATTTGAAAATAGAGTAGGCTACACTAAATCGACCATGTTAACTAACAGGAATACCAGAACCTCTGCTCATTTATGAGTAGTCAAAAATAATCAAATATGTGACAGCAGCACAATGCACAAAATCATGTAGATACAGGTCAAGAGCTTTGGTTAACATTTATATCAAACATCAGAATAACGTATAATAATATAATTATAAGATTATAATATAATAATCAGGCAAAACTGAATACATATTGATACACAATTTTGCTGAATATCAATATGTATGGATATAATTGAATACATCATCTCAAAAGAAACAATATCTATCAGCATTATGTAATGAGATTTTCTTTATTATTCTCTATTAAACCTTAATTATAATTTAATTTAGCCTGTTTATTTTCTTTTTTTCACTTACTGTTTGTTACCTGGTGGCAAAATATAGTCAGATATATAAAGTCTGTCAGGTCGTGTTCAAATATTTACAAATTACATGATTTAGTTAAACATGGTGTAGTGGTGCCAACTGGGTTTTCCACCAGCAAGGGGAATTCTGAGTTGCAAGTTAACTCAAAATATTTTCTCCATAAGTTTCTACAACATTGAAAAGGTTGAAATATCTGTAGGTTTCTAAAATGTAGGCTTATATCAGTGTACATTGACAGTAGACTTGCGTTTGCCTGTGGCACACCGAAAGTAGTAGATGAATAAGGGCCTTACAGCATCATCTCTAAGTCCATAGATGAGTGGGCTTAAGCATCGTGGCAAGATCAGCACAAACAAATAGTTTAAATAACGTATGTCAACGAAGAGGCTGCTGCTGGTGCTGGCCATTGCTGCAGCTCGCTCTATAAAGCTGTAGAGAAAGGAAGTAAGGCACAGGCCCAGCTGAATGATGTGCAGCAGCACGGTCTTGTGGGCTTTCACAGCAGAGTCTTTATTGGAGGAAATAGACCTGGCTGTAATCAAAATTCTAATATATGTGAAAAGGATAATCACAGACACTGACACAAAGTAAAATATGTTGAAGCCCTGATAAACATCTAATTGCCATTGCTTTATGAAAAGCCTTTCTCTTGTGCAAAATATTTCTGATACAAAAAAAAAATTAGGATCTGTAATTAATACATAAAGCAAGTCAATTAGAAAGTGCAGCAAACCCATACACCAAATTATTCCAATGGCAATATAAGTTCTTTTCTGAGTGGCTATTTCAGCATGTCTTAGAGGAAAGCTTATAGCCACATAACGCTCTACTGACATCAGAGCCAGGTTTAAAGGTGCGTTACGGAAAGTTGTACTTGAAACTAAAACTAAAAAAGCACAAGCAGCCACGACTAGTTTGAGATAGGCTACACCTAAAAAATACAACAAAGAGGTAACAATGAGCTGAATCGAGTCATTGAGAAGCATGTGCTTAAACAGAATGTAGCGTGGACTCTCTTTAAAAACAGGCTTGGTGCAAAGAGTGTAGACCATGATAGCATTCAAATATGTAAAGAACACAGACATTAAAATTGCACAAATAACTTTTGATATTGATCCCACAGTCAGTGTAAATTGGAACATTTGCTGATGTATTAGCAAAACCTCAGCTGTGCTATCATTAGAAACTGACATAATATGATACAAAAAAGAAACATCAAATATTTACAGAAATCACCAACAGGGGATGAGCCTCTGCAAATCACCACAACTTTGTCACAGATCAGATTTTTCCAAAGTAAAAAAAAGAAGAAACAATAAAATATTTACAAATAAAAGGTTTGCAACCTTTTGTAGCCCAGCTCTAAGGAGTAATACTGATATGAGCTGAGTTTTATAAGTCAATGTGCAAGCCCTAGAGAGAGTTATCACACATCGGAGTGTAAATAGTAGACGTGTGTTTAGGTCCTGTGTATTCCTAGGATGTTAGCATTCAGTCCATATGAGAATGCTAGCCACCGTGTAAATATTGCACCGTGTAAATATTTACTCTAGGCACCTAGAGTCTTTGTCTCTCTCATTGTCATTGTCAGACCTCATTGTCTCTCAGACAATGACCAGTGCCACAAGAGCACCAATCACTATCTAAGTTGGTGGCTACACTTCTCAGGCAATGGGATCGGTTGGTGGATTAAGAGGGCCTATGTTGTAGGGTTTTCTGTCCTGATTGTGGTGAAGTGGTGCTTCAGGTAGTGCTGGCGGTGCCTTTACAGTCTGAGGTATTAGCACAGTTACACAGTTTTGTTATAACACGATTCCACAACAGACCACTGGGGAGTCTCCCTTCTTTTCAATGTTTGGGCAAGAACCAAGGCTGCCCATAGACTTCCTGAAGGGTCGAGACCAAGAGCCTCTGCCAGGTACAGTCCACCAATGGATGGCTGAGCATCAGGCATGGTTACAGGTTGCCATAGAGGATGCTTGAGAATGGCTGCAAGCTGCCATAGGCCTCACATAGCGAGTGAGGGAATTCCCTTTAAATTAGGGTCAATTGGTCTACCTGCAAGACTATGGGGTTCAGGGTCGCCACAAGATCAATAAACTGTGGAGTTCCACTGTGTACCATGTGGTTAAAGCTCCTCAGAATGGTGGTTCTGTGTATACAGTGGCCCTGGGGAGTGACCTGGGTAAGGTTCATCAGGTGCATCATACAGCTTTGAAGCCTTGAGCCCATAAAGAGGCAGTTTTGAGGGATGTCCCAGAGAGTTGGGTTGGTTCACCAGTATTGCTAGGGACCGAGGTGGACCCAAAAGATGGGGATCTGGCTTATGTGATGTCTGAGGCCCCATTAGTTGCCCAGGAAGGTACCATTGGGTGTTGGTCTGTAAACAACACTGCCTCTTTGGTGGAGGATGATGAGGGGCATCCCAAATGGAAGGTAGCAGTAGCAACATAGGTGCATTACCAGCGGTCAGGCCCACTCCTGCAGGTCCCTCTAACTCATTTGTTGTGGTCCCATGTCAAACCAGATGAGTAGGGGCAGATCAGCATTCCAATGTGCACCATTTACTGCAACCTGGAAGCCGCAAGAGCTCCTGGCTCTCTGGTGTCGGGGTCCAAAGCCATGGTGGCTATTGTTAGATTATGGTTGGTTAACTCTCTCTTGGTATTAGTTCATCATCAGGGATGACGATTAGAAGATCATTTGGCAGATTTGCTTTCATGTTCACTTGTGGTAAACTACTAGGGTGCTGGACTGCATGAAAGAGATTTAACTTCTATTAGTAAATGATCATCCAGACAGCGTGAGACTGGCTGGTGTGGTTGTCCAACCAGACCAGGCCATCAGCGTGGCAGTATTAGTGTATTCGCTGCTATATCTGAGCTTTGGGTGCTCTTTAACTTTTTTTTGTGGAACTGGACTGAGCAGTAATGGTGTTTGGTGCCTTATAATCCTCCAGTTTAAACAATCGAACAATACATTTATTTCTTTTGTTAACAGCACATGTCGTGATATTTGTGAATATTTTTGTTTGAGATTTGTGATTGTGTGATTGTCTGAAACCCTAATTGTGCTTTATTTCCCTTCAGAGTCGGGATGGCCAGCTGTAGCAACATTGTGCCTTTCTGCATGTTGGTCTGCTTCTGGCAGTTGCAGTGCTCACAGTTGGGTGTTGTATGTGCTGTGGTATTGCGGTGCACATAAGTTTGGTGTGCTCTGGCTTAGGAAGACCAGCACCCAATTCTGAAGAGGTAATAATTGCGACTACCTGTTTGCTTCATTTGAAATGATTTTGTCTGCTATCTGAAATAAAGTCTATTGTGTAGTTAACTCTGGTCTGATACCTGATTCAGCTGTAACTAAACATGTGTGTCCTGGAAACTTAAGTGAAGGGTGAGTCCCCGGGAATAGGCATAGTTGGTTACTTTAGTTAACATATTAGTTTATAGAAAACAATTAAAAAATTAATACTTCATTATCTAGGATGAGGAAAGACAATTGAACAAAAATTAAATAAATTCTGCTGTACGAGAACTGCTCTGATGATGAATAAAGGAATTATTATTAATGGCATCAGTAAACCAAATTTCAATAACAGGATTTGAAAATCCTACACTAAATTGGCCATATTAACTAATAGGAACACCTGAGTAGCTGCTTATTTATGCTTTTATCCAATTAATCAATCAAGTGGCAGCAGCACAATGCATAAAATCATGTAGATACAGGCCAAGTGCTTTGGTTAACGTTCATATCAAACATCAGAAAAAGGCAAAACCATGATCTCTGTGACTTTAATTGTGATATGGTTGTTGGTGAAAGATATTCTGGGGAAATATCATGTTTAATTCAGTCCTAAAGTAGTTGCAGATTTGAGTATTTGATGCTATGTAAATGCATTTGTACGAAGGCAAAAAGTCCCAATAAAGATCAATCAAATAAACTAAGCCATTAATTCTTTGTGAAGAATTCTCTACATTGTCAAAAAATCATTTAAAAATGTATATCCAGTAAGCCAACATGCTACTCATGAGGTTTAACTTAAATAAGTGAGAGGAAAACTTGACATTATTGAACACATTATCCCTAAACAAACATCTAATTAATTAATGCCATTTTCATTAGTATTCAGTATTAAACCTTAATTAACTTAATTTTAACTTCAGACCATATAAAGTGGATGTCAATCCCCTCCGAGTTTCAGCCTCATGCAAACAATTAGTGTTTGTCTTTAATTGAAAAACATGAATAAGTGGTGTCATTTGTATTTTTCACCAGAAATGGGAATTCTGAGTTACAAGGAAACTGTGTATAACCATTCATAATATATTTTCTCCGTAATTTGTTGTACAGCAGGATTAAACAGGTTGAAATATAATTGAGAAAATGGCCTTAATTCAGTGTACATTGACAGTAGACTTGCGTTTGCCTGTGGCACAGCGAAAGTAGTAGATAAATAATGGTCTTACAGCATCGTCTCTCAGTCCATAGATGAGTGGGCTTAAGCAGCGTGGCAAGATCAACACAAATAAATAGTTTAGATAACGCAGATCTACAAAGAGGCTGCTGCTGGTGCTGGCCATTGCTGCAGCTCGCTCTATAAAGCTGTAGAGAAAGGAAGTAAGGCACAGGCCCAGCTGAATGATGTGCAGCAGGACGGTCTTGTGGGCTTTCACAGCAGAGTCTTTATTGGAGGAAAGGGACCTGGCTGTAATCAAAATTCTAATATATGTGAAAAGGATAATCACAGACACTGACACAAAGTAAAATATGTTGAAGCCCTGATAAACATCTAATTGCCATTGCTTTATGAAAAGCCTTTCTCTTGTGCAAAATATTTCTGATGTTAAATATTTAGGATCTGTAACTGCTACATAGAGCAAGTCAGTTAGAAAGTGCAGCAAACCCATACACCAAATAATTCCAATGGCAATGTAAGTTCTTTTCTGAGTGGCTATTTCAGCATGTCTTAGAGGAAAGCTTATAGCCACATAACGCTCTACTGACATCAGAGCCAGGTTTAAAGGTGCGTTACGGAAAGTTGTACTTGAAACAAAAACTAAAAAAGCACAAGCAGCCATGATTAACTTAAGATAGGCCAGAACTAAAATATACAACAAAGAGGTAACAAAGAGCTGAATCGAGTCATTAAAAACCATGTGATTAAACAGAATGTAGCGTGGAGTCTCTTTAAAAACAGGCTTACTCCAAAGAGTGTAGACCATGATAGCATTCAAATAGATAAAAAACAGAGACATTAATATTGCAAAAAAAACTCTTGATATTTTTCCCTCATTCAGTGCAAGGTGCAATACTTGCTGATGTATTAGAAAAACCTCAACTGTGCTATCATTAGAAAGTGACATAATATGACACAAATAGAACTATAAAATATTTACAGATATCACCAATAATAGAGGATGAGCCACTACAAATCACCACCACTTCCTCAGAGATCAGAAGTAATAATAATAATTAAAAAAGGAACAAGACAATATTTACAAAGAAAGGTTTGCAATGATCTGTTACATCTTTTGTATCCCAGCTCTATGGAGTAATGCTGATGTGAGCTGAGTTTTATAAGTCAGTGTGCAAGCCCTTAAGAGAGTTATCACATGTCTGAGTGTAAATAGCAGACTTATGTTTTGAGGTCCTATGCATTCCCAGGATGTTAGGGTCCTAGCCATCTTGTCAGCTATTGTGTAGCAGTCAATATTACACAGTCAATCAAATTCAGCCAGTATCTGCGGTCAAGTCAAAGTAGCTTTATTGTCACTTCAACCATATATACTGTAGCTGATGCAGTACACCGTGAAATGAAACAAAGTTCCTCCTAGACCAAAGGTGCTACACATAACAAAGACAAAGTACAGTGACACAGACAGAGATAAAGCTAAACTATACTTAAGGTGCAATCTTTAGTAAAACTAGACATACAACAGAAGTGCACAGGATGACAAGACAAGACAGTGCAGACAAACAACATGTAGACCGACTCTGTGCAAAAGAATAGTGTTGACAGTGAGTGCAAATATTAAAGTTAACATTTAAACAGGATCAATATAAAGTGTAAAGTGTAATGTAAAGTGACATATGCGTGCAAACAGGACAATTTGTGTGTGTGTGTGTCCAGCATAGTACCAGCTCCTGCCATAGATGGTAGCATTGTTGAATGTAGTCACAGCTAGTGCTTCTTTGGGCTTGATGGAAGAAAAAAACTTTCAGAAGTAGGTCAGCTTGAAGGTGTTTCAGTTCATCCTTGTCATTCAGAATAAGTGTTAAACTGGCAAGAACTTACTGAGAAAGTTTCATGGAAAAATGTTTGTATGGTCATGGCATGTGTTAAAAATACTTTGTCAGACAGTATTTTGTGACGTTGCTGAAGGTTCTTGGCATGAATTCACATGAGCAGAAGAAGGTATCTAGATCATTCTCACCAACTCTGCCCATATATACTATCTACACTGCTCGAAAAATTAAAGGAACACTTTTAAAATACATCAGATATCCATGGGGGAAAATATCATGCTGGATATCTATACTGATATGGACTGGGTAATGTGTTAGGAAAGAAAGGATGCCACATCATTTGATGGAAATGAAAAGTATCAATTACAGAGGGCTGAATTCAAAGACACCCTGAAAATCAAAGTAAAAACATTATGCAGCAGGCTAGTCCATTTTGCTGAAATTTCATTGCAGCAACTCAAAATGGTACTCAGTAGTTTGTATGACCCCCACCTGCTTGTATGCATGCCTGACAACTCCAGGCATGCTCCTAATGAGATGAAGGATGGTGTCCTAAGGTATTTCCTCCCAGATCTGGACCAGGGCATCAGTCAGCTCCTGGACAGTCTGAGAAGCAACCTGGCGGTGTCGGATGGACCGAAACATAATGTCCCAGCCATGTTCTATTGGATTTATGTCAGGCGAGCTTGGGAGCCATTCAGTGGTATCAGTTCCTTCACCCTCCAGGAACTGCCTGCATTCTCTCACCACATGAGGCATTGTCTTGCACCAGGAGGAACCCCCACTGCACCAGAGTAAGGTCTGACAGTGGGTCCAAGGATTTCATCTTGATACTTAATGACAGTCAGGGTGCCATTGTCTAGCCTGTAGAGGTCTGTACATTCCTCCATGGCTATGCTTCCCCAGACCATCACTGACCATTCCTGTTTTGGGGATTGTCTCATTGTTGCCCATCTAGTGCATCTGTTGTTAATTGCATTAACACCAAAGCAGCTGAAACTGATTAACAATGCTCTCTGCTGCTTAAGCCTAGTTCACACTACAGGATTTTAAGCCCGATTTAAGCACGATTTGCAAATTAACGAGCTCGCCAACAGATCGGTCTGTGATCGTGGGAAAATCAGCGGGTGATCAGCGCTTGGCAATCTTTATGTGTGAACTACACAACGACGCATCAAAGAGGCTCTCTGACACGTCGCTGACACCTCACAGACAAAATCCAGATATCTGGCATGTTAAATATCTGGGACGGTCAGCCAACTCGATATCACGTGGTGTCAATTGTAGCTACGACCTCCAGCCAATGAGAGAGCAAGTCAACAGTGTTGAGAGTTGTTGTCAGATGGTGTGGTGTGTGACCCCCTCTTGTGGATCACTTACGAAGCGTCGCGTAGTGTGAACACCACAAGGACAAAAAGACATACAGTGAAGTCATGTAGTCTGAACAGCAAAGCGATCTGCCGACGGTTAAAGTCTTGTAGTGTGACCAGGCCTTTAACTGACCAGATCAGTATCCCAGGAGGTTAATTGACTTGATGCTATACTCTGATTAAAAAGTGTTCCCTTAATTTGTTTGAGCATTGTATAAACACAAGCTATATTATATATTGTGTAAGAGGTTTTTGTTTTATTTATTTGTTTTGTTTTAACATTTTTGTTCAGATCTGAAATTTACAGGTTTTTTTTTAAAGGATAGTCTGGGAGATAGGTGAGTAATTTTTCAGGATTACTGACTGCAGAGCACTTGGGAGTGTTTCACTGAATTTATCTCTCTCTATTGTCATAAATGTTTTGAATTTTTGAAAACCCTTACTGTGACAGTGTTGGGCTGTACCTTTAACATTACTTTGCTGTATTGTAAAATTACACTTCAGTTCAAAATTCAATTTCAGATTTTATGAAAAATACATATTAAAACTTTTCAAATTCAGATTTTTGAAAGTAAATGCCTAATGGTATGAATTTAACTGCATGTTGTGGTCATATATGTACTGACTGCACACTGCATAGGCCGTCATTTACAAGACATCATGCAATATTTGTGGAGTGATGTATACACATTTAAGACTAATCATGATTTTGGAGGACACAAAGCTACAAATCACAACCATTCTCAATGCACCAGAGTTGGTTTGGAAGGAGAATGTGTGGGAAGTTGCGCAAACAAAGCTGCATAAATGCTTGATGCTTTCTAGCAGCTCTGTTTAGTGATCTGCACAACAGACACAATTTGAACTACAGGATGAATTACCTGATTATACATGTAATCATATTTTGGATTTTTTTTCCCTTTTCATTTCATTTCATTTCATTGTCTGTACCGCTTATCTGATCTCTACTCGGGTCACAGGGAGCCTGTGCCTATCTCAGGCGTCATCGGGCATCAAGGCAGGATACACCCTGGATGGAGTGCCAACTCATCTCAGGGCACACACATTCACTCACACAATCTACAGGCAATACAGGCAATTTGATAGAGTACACTAAATTGGCCATACTAACTAATAGGAACACCTGAGTAGCTGCTTATTTATGCTTTTATCCAATTCAGCATATCTGCAGGTTTCTAAGAGTTAGATTTAAGACTTTTTAAGACCTTTTTAATACCATGCAGAATGAAATTTAAGACCAAGAAGGTCTTTTGCAGCAGCTTCAAGAGTGTCATAAGATGCTGTTCCTGGATTTGCTATCTTCATGTACGTGGTCACTGATGGCCAGATCTCCAAAGCTCTCTACACGAATGGTAGATTTTCAAGCCACCTGTGTCCACAGAACAGAAGTGGAAATTTTGTGCATTTGGTTAGAGCAGGTTAGAGCAGTGAAATCCTCCCTCCTAGCTGGTGCATTGGAAAGAGTATGTGCAAGGCCCTCAGAACCTTCTCCAGGTGCCAAATGGAGAAGCCATGTTTGCAGGCGTTGTGTAGGGTGTGGAGGCCACAGCTCCCCACCACAATTAGCTGTGTGCCACCAAACTGCTCAAGATGCTCCTGTTGCAGGAGTTATAAAAACCTCCAATTGACATTTGGTACATCTATAGAAACAGAGAGTAGCTTTTTCAAGTGGAACTGCAGTGCACATTCCTAGAAAAAAAGTAAATAAATGAGAGAAAGAATAAAAGTGTTGCGATGGAGCCAAACATTGCTCTGATGACTGTTGGAGCGGAAGTTGCAGTGCTTGAACTTGAAGCTGGTGCAGATGCCGGTGTTCAGGATGCAGCATCGCTCTGTAATAGGCTTATTGATGTGAGCACGATGAAGCAGAACTGAGAAATGCCAGGTTCCGACAGGTTTCTGCAGCCGCTTTGTGTTTTTCACACTGCATGTGGGTCTCCAAAGCAATCATCCCCATTGTTCCGAGTTTTAAATTTTTTTTGCACAGCCTACACCAGAGTTCGAAAACATGTAAAGTTAGATTTACATTTCCCCATGGCAAAAGGCTAAAGCTCAAACTTTTCCACGGTTCACACAGCCCACGAACATGTATTTTAGTTGGTTCGGCCTGTTTCGTTCTGCATAACAAATGAACAAAAAGATTTCAAATTGATTTCAAAACGATAAAAATAAGATCTTCTTTATGGGGGTTTTTTAGATTTTATTTTTAAGACCTTTGAAATGCGAATTTAAGACATTTTAATGCTAATTAAGGCCTTATTTTTATATTATTTAATTTAAGACTTTTGTAAGGATCCGCGGACACCCTGCAATTAATCAATCAAGTGGCAGCAGTACAATGCACAAAATCATGTAGATACAGGCCAAGTGCTTTGGTTAACGTTCATATTAAACATGAGAATAAGGCAAAACCGTGATCTCTGTGACTTTAATTGTGATATTGTTGTTGGTGAAAGATGTTGTGGGAAATATCATGTTTAATGCAGTCCCAAAGTTGTTGCAGATTTGAGTGTGAGATGCCATAGAAATGCATTTGTATGAATGCATGGGCTGGTTCAAGTATTTCATAAACTGTAGATCTCCTGGGATTTCCAAACAACAGCCTTGAGAGTTTACAATCTTTTTTACTTGACCAATTTCCCAACAACAAATAATGTCTTTGAACACATTGGAGAAAGCGATCAGTAAAAGTACAGATATTTCAGAATACCATATTTAATGCAGCCCCAAAGCAAGTGCAAGTTTGAGTATGTGATGCAAAATAAATGTATTTGTATCAATGAAAAAAGTCCTAGTAAAGATCAATCAAATGAACTAAGCTATTAATTCCTTCTGAAGAACATTGTCAAAACATCTGTAATAAATTTATATAAAAGCCCATGCTACCCATGATATTTAAATTAAATAAGTACAAAACTGGATATGATTGAACACATTACCCCTAAACAAACAACAGCTATCAGCATTATTAATGACATTTTCTTAATTATTCAGTACTAACTTTAATTAACTTAATTTTAACTTCAGACCAGATAAAGTGGTGGTCAATCCCCTCATGCAAACAAATAGTGTTTGCCTTTAATTGAAAAACATGAATAAGTGGTGTTAGTTGTATTTTTCACCAGCAATGTGAATTCTGAGTTACAAGGAAACTGTGTATAACCATTCATAATATATTTTCCAATAATTTGTTGTACAGCAGCATTAAACAGGTTGAAATATCCTTAGGTTTTTGAGAAAATGGTCTTAATTGACAGTAGACTTGCATTTGCCTGTGGCACAGCGAAAGTAGTAGATAAATAATGGTTTCACAGCATCATCTCTCAGTCCATAGATGAGTGGGCTTAAGCAGCGTGGCAAGATCAACACAAATAAATAGTTTAGATAACGCAGGTCCACGAAGAGGCTGCTGCTGGTACTGGCCATTGCTGCAGCCCGCTCTATAATGCTAAAAAGAAAAGAGGTGAGGCACAGGCCCAGCTGAATGATGTGCAGCAGGACAGTCTTGTGGGCTTTCACAGCAGAGTCTTTATTGGAGGAAATAGACCTGGCTGTAATCAAAATTCTAATATATGTGAAAAGGATAATCACAGACACTGACACAAAGTAAAATATGTTGAAGCCCTGATAAACATCTAATTGCCATTGCTTTATGAAGAGCCTTTCTCTTGTGCAAAATATTTCTGATGTTAGAAATTTAGGATCTGTAACTGCTACATAAAGCAAGTCAGTTATAAAGTTCATCAAACCCATACACCAAATAATTCCAATGGCAATGTAAGTTCTTTTCTGAGTGGCTATTTCAGCATGTCTTAGAGGGAAGCTTATAGCCACATAACGCTCTACTGACATCAGAGCCAGGTTTAAAGGTGCGTTATTGAAAGTTGTACTAGAAATAAAAACTAAAACAGCGCAAGCAGCCATGACTAATTTAAGATAGGCCAGAACTAAAATATACAACAAAGATGTAACAGTGAGCTGAATCGAGTCATTTAAAAGCATGTGATTAAACAGAATGTAGCGTGGAGTCTCTTTAAAAACAGGCTTACTCCAAAGAGTGTAGACCATGATAGCATTCAAATAGATAAAAAACAGAGACATTAATATTGCAAAAATTACTTTTGATATTTTTCCCTCATTCAGTGCAAGGTGCAATACTTGCTGATGTATAAGCAAAACCTCAACTGTGCTATCATTAGAAAGTGACATAATATGACACAAATATATCTATCAAATATTTACAGATATCACCATTAATAAAGGACGAGTCTCTATAAATCACCCCAACTTCTTCAGACATGAGATTTTTCCAAAGTAAATGAAAAGAAACAAGGCAATATTTACAAAAAAGTAAAGGTTTGCAATGATCTGTTACATCTGGTGCAGAACCAAGCTTTTGTAGCTCAGCTCTAAGGAAGCCCTAGAGAGTTATCACACGTCCGAGTGTAAATAGTAGACTTATCTGTTTAGGTCTTGTGCATTCCCAGGATGTTAGCATTTAGTCCATATGAATCTAGATTCTTGCGAGTGCAAGCCACTGTGACATCTACTCTACTATGTAGCAGACATAATTGCACTTGCCAATTAAGTATTATTAAGTACAATAAAGTGCAATTGCACTTATGTGTGAGTAGTAGACCTCATTTCAAGGTTCGAGGTTCTTTATTGTCAATACCACCATATGTGCAAACATACAGAGGAATTGAACTAGCATTTCTCTTCTCTCATCAGTATTTACATTGTCAATGCAGTCAGTGCAGCACAGAACAGATTTTGTGTGAAGGTACCAGCAGTATACTTGTAATAAATAGATGTAAATAAACCAGTGAAAAATAAATTGAACATCTGAATGAATATATATCTGAGTATAACTGTATAAGTGTAAACAGTGAATTCTATTACACAACTATATTCTAAGGTGCAAATAAACATGAAGATAAATGTAAACATGAACTAACAAACATGAAGCTACATGTAAACATTCAGAAGTTATATGCAAGACAGTATGTACGATAGCAGCAGTATGACAGTAGTGCAAAAAAGACTGTAAAGTGTAAAGTGCAAACAGTGTAGGATTTAAATAGTTTGTGAATGTAACGTTGAACATGTAACGTTTGAACAGGTGTTTGTAAACAGTTCCATGTGTATATAATTCTGCTAACATCAAAGTGTCTGGACACTAGAAAGGGGAATTATGTTAAAATGCTGTTTGTCAACTACAGTTCAGTGTTTAACACTATAATTCCCTCCACACTCACCACCAAGCTGGAGCACCTGGGACTCAGCCCTCTGTATCAGTGGATCTCCAATTTCCTAACTGGCAGACCATAGGCAGTAAGGATGGGCAGACATGTCTCAGCCTCCCTCAGCACTGGAGCCCCCCAGTGTTGTGTTCTGTGTACTATGACACCGTTTTGGTCGGACTGATCTCTGACAACAATGAGTAAATTAGGAATCTGGAGAACTGGTGCCAGAGGAACAACTTCCTCCTTAATGTCAGCAAGACAAAGGAGCTGATAGTGGACTTCAGCACATAGCAGGAGAGAAACTACCAGACCCCCGTGATCAACAAGAGCCCAGTGGAGAGAGTGGACAGCTTCAGATACCTTGGTTTTCACATCACGCAGGACCTGTCATGGTCATGTCACATCAACACCGTGGTGAAAAAGGCCCGGCAGCGTCTCTACCACCTTAGACACTTGAGAGACTTTAGACTGCCCTCTAAGGTGCTTAGGAACTTTTAATCCTGCACCACTGAAAGCATCCTGACGGGAAACATTGCAACCTGGTTCGGGAACAGCACCATGCAGGACAGACGAGCTCTTGAGGGTGGTGCGATCAGCTTAGCACATCATCCGTACCAAACTCCCTGACCTGCACTCAATCTACAACAAGCAGTGCTGGACCAAGGCCAGGAAGATCGTGAAGGACCTCAGCCACCCCAACAATGGACTGTTCTCTCTGTTGAGGTCAGGAAAGGCTTTACAGACTCTCAACCAGTGCTCCACATAGGACTCACCTGATTGGATTTGTTATGTTTCCTTCACATGTGTTGGAACACACCAAAACCAAACACTCTGGACATTTACACATTTGCACATTGCACAGGACTGAAATACATAAACATACACTACCAGTCAAAAGTTTGGACACATCTTCTAATTCCATGGTCTTTCCTGATGTTTATTTCTTTCTACATTGTAAAACAATGCTGAAGGCGGCCGATATACACAATAATGTCCTTTGAACAGTTGATATTGAGATATGTCTGCTACTGATGCTCTGTAAAGCCTTCATAACGCCTCTAATCTGAGGTGCTGTTAATTGGTGATTTCTGAGGCTGGTAACTCTAAATGAACTTCTCCTCTGCAGCAGAGGTCAGTTTTGGTCTTGCTTTACTAGGATGGTCTTCATGTGAGCCAGTTTCATCATGGTGCTTGATGGGTTTTGCAAATGCACTTGACAATACTGTTCCTGCAAGAACTATTCCAGAACACCTGACCTTCGTGTCTTAAAATAACAACTGACTGTTTTTTGTTGTCATTAAATATGGATTACTGAAGTCCATGTGTGTTATTTCATAGTTTTGAAATCTCCAGTATTGTTCTAGAATGTAGAAAATAAATCCCTAAACAAAAAACATTGAATTAAAAGGTGTGTCCAAACTTTTGCCTGGTAGTGTATATGTTGTACTTTTTTTTACTCCTGTTTACATATAAAGAGGACTACTGTACACAACTGCACTTTAAAGGTGGACAATAACACTACTGTTCATTTCATTTCACTCCATGACCACCCCGTACTGCTGCTGACTGCACATTCCACACTTCACACACTTTATACAGTTATTTATACAGATCTACTTTCTTACATTTTTATATATATTTCTACAGATTTCCACATATACTTTATTTTATTTATATTTTATTTTGCTGTAACACAACTGCAGATTTTATATTTTATATTTTTTATTCTTCCTTTGGCATTTTACCTTCTTATTTCCTTTTCAAGGTCACAAACAGTCATGTAAACATGTCACTGCATATCATACTGTGTACGATTGTGTATGTGACAAATAAAAAATCTGAAATATTGCAGGCCCTCCGCAATCTACCTCCTGGCAGACCCGAACCTCCGAAGATTCGATGGCTCTGCCGACCAATAGTGTAGCTATCTCTAGCAACACTGTTTAATTCACACACCAACCAAGCGGCCTAAGTGCATCTTCATGCTACCTCTGCTAACTGGGAAGGTCTTGGATCAGGCCTCCTCTCCTGACAACCAGGAATGGGGTTCATACACTTATTTCACCCAACTCATTCAGGATGTTTTTGAATATCCAGCAGGGGAACTGGACATGTCAGGGCAACTGTTATAGCTATGATAGGGATCTGATTTGGCTGCCAAATACACTATGAAATTCTGGACTTTGGAATGATGGTGCACTATGGGCGATATTTCAGGAAGGTCTGAACCCCACTCTACAGGCAGAAATGGCCTGCAAATACCAAGATATCCCACCGTACATCATGACAGCGATTAGACTTAACAACCTAATTCAGAACCAGCACCCCACACACAGGTTCTGCTCATGTCCCATCCACACCAAGCCCCTGCCATCCACCACCACCAGAACCCATGCAGCTGGGGAAGACATGGTGTAACAGACTCACAGTTGAGGTTAACGGCCAACCGGTACCAGCACTCCTAGATGCTGGAAGCACAGTCACCCTGGCCTGGCCAACACTGCTCCCTCAATCAGTAACGCCGGCTGGAACTATAGCGGTCTTGAGCGTGGCCAGTCTGCATGGCTCAGGAGGACCATCTCCCCAGGTGAGTCTGGCACTGACACTAACCCTCTCTTATCTGTGTCTGGACAGGCTGCCCAGGAGGGGAGCTTTAGCAGGGACCAGAAAGAGGATGACCAGTTGAAGCACTACTGGGGCCAGGTACTGCAAGTGGAAGGGGTGAATGTGAATTCAAGGGCACAACTTCATACAGAACACCCGGGAGAGACATGTGACCTTCTGGTGGTTCCCTGCTCCAGAACAGCCCTCCTCATGCACCTGGCCCATTTCCTTCGCCTGGGGGCCACCTAGGGGCCTGAAACACGTTAGAGAAGTTGAAGAACTGGTTCACATGGCCTGGGATGCATGCAGAAGTCCATGCCTTCTGCAAGGCCTGCCCCAAGTGCCAGAGGTTGGCCCCCGCAGAAGCCAGCACTGGCATCACTTATTCCCCTGCCCATCATAGGCAAGAGGGTTGGCAGCCCGGGGTCATGCATACATTAGGCAGGGTCATCATGGACTATGCGACCCAAAACGCAGAGGTGGTCCCACTTTGGAAGGCCATCCCCCAGAACATTGCCAGGGTGCTCCTCTTGCTCTTTGCTCATGTGGGCATTCTGAAGGAGATACTCACTGACCAAGGTACACCTTTCACATCTAAACTAATGGTGTATCTGGGTCAGTTGTTGCAGTCAAGCAGCAACGCATCTATAACTGCCCCACTCAACCACAGGATATCCAACCGGGGGACCAAGTGTTGCGGTCCCCAACTCCGCCTGCAAATTGCAAGTGGCAGGGCCCATACACAGTCCTTGAGAAGGTGGGACCTGTAAACTACTGGCTCCAACAACCAGGTAAGCGGGCAGGCACCCAATCTATCTGTCAGGCTTTGCTTCGGTTGTTTCAGATCCAGTACGCCGACGGCTTCTCATCCTCCCCAGCACAAGATCAAAACTCTTCCCAGGGTTGTGGTCGGACAGCGGCCATACAGGGTCCCTGAAGCCCGCTGTCATGCTATAGAGGAGGAGGTGGAACTCAATCAGATCAACAGCTACCCCTCCCCCGAGTGGACAACCTGGTGGAGCCCCTAGGAAAGGCCCAGTTCATCTCAATGCTTGACTTAACCAAGGGGTGTTGGCAAATCACCCTCGCTCCAGATGCCAAGCCGAAGACCACATTCAGCACCACTGGCAGCCACTGGCAGTACGGGGTCCTTCCTGTCAGCCTGCATGGGGCACCCATGACTTTCCAGCATCCGAAGGACATCGTCCTTCAGCCCTACAAGGCCTTCACAGTTGCCGACCACTTGTTCCATCTGGGGGAGGTGCTGGGCAGCCTTTGGAAGGACTGAAGCACAGTACCTAGGATAATGCACAGCCAGCCATGAAGAAACAGGTATGTACATTTCTGGGTTTGCATTACCGATGCTTTGTCCCTAACTTCTCCTCTATAGCCTCCCCCTTTCAGATCTGACCAGGAAGGGCCAACTGGAGCATTTACATTTACAATACTGGCATTATTATCTTATCCAGAGCGATGTACAAAAGTGCTTTAAGTCTCTATCAATGAATACATTAACACTGGTTCAATAGGTTACAGATTTGGGATACTATTAGCCTAAAATTGAAAATTAAAATTGAAGGTGGGGGGGGTGTTTGTTTTTTGTGTTTTTAAAAAAAAAAACATATAACAATACATAAAAAGTCATAGAGTGACTTACAAGAGTGGAGGTAGGAGCACACAGGTAGACTACATCCTATGTAGACGAGGCAATCTGAAAGAGATTAGTGACTGTAAAGTGGTAGTGGGAGAGAGTGTAGCCAGACAGCATAGGATGGTGGTGTGTATGATGAGTTTGATGGTCTGTAAGAAGAGGTCAAAGATAGAGCTAGAGAAGAAAACCAAGTGGTGGAAGCTGAAAAAGGAGGAATGTTGTGAGGAATTTAGACAGAAGTTGAGGCAGGCTCTGGGTGGTCAGGTAGGGCTGCCAGATGACTGGGAAACTACAGCAGATGTGATCAGGGAGACAGGAAGAAAGGTGCTTGGTGTGTCATCTGGAAGGAGGAAAGAAGATAAGGAGACTTGGTGGTGGAATGAGGAAGTTCAGGATAGTATTCAGAGGAAGAGGTTAGCCAAGAAGAAGTGGGACATGGACAGGACTGAAGAGAATAGACAGGAATACAAGGAGTTACAGCACAGAGTGAAGAGGGAAGCGGTCAAAGGACAAGCAGAAGGCATATGACGAGTTGTACACTAGGTTAGACACTAGAGATGGAGAGAAGGACTTGTACAGATTAGCTAGGCAGAGGGATCGAGATGGGAAGGATGTGCAGCAAGTTAGAGTTATTAAGGATAGAGATGGAAAGGTGCTCACAAGTGAGCAGAGTGTACAGGGGAGATGGAAGAAGTACTTTGAAGAGCTGATGAATGAGGAAAATGAGAGGGAAAAAAGAGTAGAAGGGGTAAACTCTGTGGAACAGAAAGTAGATAAGATTAGAAAGGATGAAGTCAGGAAGGCTTTGAAGAGGATGAAAAGTGGAAAGGCAGTTGGTCCTGACAACATCCCGGTGGAGGTCTGGAAGTGTCTAGGAGAGGCAGCAGTGGAACTTTTAACTAGTTTGTTTAACAGGGTTTTAGAGATTGAGAAGATGCCTGAGGAATGGAGAAGAAGTGTATTAGTGCCGATCTATAAGAATAAGGGTGACGTGCAGAGTTGCAGCAACTATAGGGGGATAAAGTTGATGAGCCATACAATGAAGCTCTGGGAAAGAGTAGTGGAAGCTAGGTTAAGGAAGGTAGTGGAGTCGTAGTAAGACTGAGCACATGTGTGAGAATGAAAGAGAGGGAAGTGAAACAGTAAGATTACAGGGTGAAGAGGTGAAGAAGGTACAGGAGTTTAAGTACATGGGATCAGTAGTCCAGAGTAATAGAGAATGTGGGAAGGAGGTAAAGAAGCGAGTGCAGGCAGGTTGGAATGGGTGAAGAAAGATGTTGGGAGTTCTGTGTGATAGAAAAATTTCAGCAAGAATCAAGGGGAAGGTGTACAAGACAGTGGTGAGACCGGCCATACTGTATGGTTTAGATGCAGTGTCACTGAGGAAGAGACAAGAGTCAGAGCTGGAGGTAGCAGAGCTGAAGATGTTGAGGTTCTCTTTGGGAGTGACATGGTTGGACAGGATTAGGAACGAGTACATCAGAGGGACAGCTCATGTTGGATGTTTGGGGGACAAAGTTAGGGAGGCCAGATTAAGATGTGCAGAGGAGGGAGAGTGAGTATATTGGTAGGAGAATGTTGGACATGGAGTTGCCAAGAAGGAGGCAAAGAGGAAGGCCAAAGAGGAGGTATATGGATGTAATAAATGAGGATATGAAGATAGTGGGTGCAAGTGTTGAGGAGGCAGAAGATAGGGATAGGTGGAGAGAGATGATTCGCTGTGGCGACCCCTGAAGGGAAAAGCCGAAAGAAGAAGAAGAAGATAATATATAAAAACAGGGGAAAATGAGAGCTAGTTTAAGTGCTTCAGGAAGAGTTAGATCTTCAGTCGTCATTTGACAGGACATCTAGGGGAAGTTCATTCCACCACCTTGGTGCCAGAACACAGAAGAATCTAGATGTATACCTACCTTTCGCCCTGAGAGATGGTGGGACCAGTCGAGCAGTGCTAGTGGATCTGAGGGAGCGAGGTGCAATGCGAGGAGTAATAAGATCTTTTGAGGTAAAATGGTGCTGGCTTCATTAACAAGGTAATTAGGTCCATTAGCAACTGTCAGCTGTATTATAAGAACGTGGAAGTGTTTGGGAACGACAGCAACTCAGCCACGAAGTGGTAGGCCACGTAAACTGACGGAGCGGGGTCAGCGGATGCTGAGGCGCATAGTGTGAAGAGGTCACCAACTTTCTGCAGAGTCAATCGCTACAGACCTCCAAACTTCATGTGGCCTTCAGATTAGCTCAAGAACAGTGCGCAGAGAGCTTCATGGAATGGGTTTCCATGGCCGAGCAGCTGCATCCAAGCCATACATCACCAAGTGCAATGCAAAGCGTCGGATGCAGTGGTGTAAAGCACGCCGCCACTGGACTCTAGAGCAGTGGAGACGCGTTCTCTGGAGTGACGAATCGCGCTTCTCCATCTGGCAATCTGATGGACGAGTCTGGGTTTGGCGGTTGCCAGGAGAACGGTACTTGTCTGACTGCATTGTGCCAAGTGTAAAGTTTGGTGGAGGGGGGATTATGGTGTGGGGTTGTTTTTCAGGAGCTGGGCTTGGCCCCTTAGTTCCAGTGAAAGGAACTCTGAATGCTTCAGCATACCAAGACATTTTGGACAATTCCATGCTCCCAACTTTGTGGGAACAGTTTGGAGCTGGCCCCTTCCTCTTCCAACATGACTGTGCACCAGTGCACAAAGCAAGGTCCATAAAGACATGGATGACAGAGTATGGTGTGGATGAACTAGACTGGCCTGCACAGAGTCCTGACCTCAACCCGATAGAACACCTTTGGGATGAATTAGAGCGGAGACTGAGAGCCAGGCCTTCTCGTCCAACATCAGTGTGTGACCTCACAAATGCGCTTCTCGAAGAATGGTCAAAAATTCCCATAAACACACTCCTAAACCTTGTGGACAGCCTTCCCAGAAGAGTTGAAGCTGTTATAGCTGCAAAGGGTGGACCGACGTCATATTGAACCCTATGGATTAGGAATGGGATGTCACTTAAGTTCATATGCGAGTCAAGGCAGGTGAGCGAATACTTTTGGCAATATAGTGTATATCATGAGTAATAATTACGCAACAATCATAGTTTTATGAATAAGTATTTATTAATAAAAATATTGGAAAAAAATGTATTTACAAAACGTTTTCATTTTGGACTGCAGCAATCACATCCTGCACACTGAATAGATGACCTTTCTGCACTGGTGGCATTCTGAAATGGAAAAAGTAAAAAAAATAAAATTAAATATATGAATAATACATATGGGTCTTATATTGTAGTAGATAAACTGAAAGAATAGACAGGGTGGTAGACCATATGTTCGAGGGTAGAGATCTAAGTATTATCCATCAAAGTATTATCATTTCAATGCAAATGCTAATCAAAATTCCACTACATTCAAACAATACTGTCTGGTTGGCTATCTCCCCAGAGCACTTACAGGTTCACATTCAAGACCATTCACACCTGTCCCTGAACAATGCAACAGGCATCCCCCCCAAAAAATCCAGAACATTCAGAGCCTAATGCTACAAACTGCTACTTGGTCAACACTCTCAGAATCATTCAGGTCAAAAAATCTCAGGATCATTTAGAAGTTAAAAAACAAACAAAAAACTACATAGATACAGGGAGTTTCAGATACTGCTATAGATGATGGAGTTTCAAATAGCACATACAATTTATTCCTGTTTAATTATGGTCCAAGCTAAACTAAGTAAACAGTTTAACAGAAAAGCACATTTAGAACTTAGTTACAATGAATCATCTAACACTTTAAATTTCTACTACAATTTATTTCAAGTTGTGACCATGTGAGAAGTGCAGTGTCCTTATGCAAGGTGTAAGGAGCACAGGCTATTTTGACTACCAGCGCTGGCCCAGCGTTGTAGAATTACAACATAGACATAAGCTCTAAATCAAATTTGATGAATGTTTTCCAAAATAACTAAACATGAATGTGTTCTAGACATTGTAATAAACACAAAAAACTATTTAAGGAATTTACTTACTTGAATCTTGACAAATCCAGTCATGCAAAAAAAGAGATGAGCTCAATGCAAAGTTTGCAGGTAGAGTAAATTCATGGCCAGATGACCGGACTGATAAACACTTCTTCTATCCAAAAGCATTGTGAGGACAAACAATAGGACCCATTAACTATGTAAATGTGGTCTTGAGAAAAAAAAAACATTTGCAGGCCTTTTTTTTAGAATTGTTAAAAGTGATGTAATTCTGCAACAGTGGGCTTTACAGGGTTAACTCCTATTTTCTTTACAACGAATTGGCCCCAGTAAAATCTTTAATTATAAAATATTGTAAAATACTGTTTATCCACTATTGTCACAGGCACGCCAGACCTGACCCCTCACCAGCGCCCTCACTCTCCAGAGTATTAATTTAGATCACCTGCACCTCATCAGTTAATCACCTCCGCTCCCCTATTTAAGAGCGCACTCTTCACTGCATCCCTGTCTGGTCTCCTTTAGACACTGATGCCATATCATGCTGACATTTGTTAACATTAGTGCTGTAGCTTCCGCTATTTCTCGTGTTGTGCCGAGTACGTCCTCCTCCTCCTTTTGTTTCTCCTCCACGATTGCTGCTCTTCCCGATGATGCTGCACGGCATCATCTCCCTCCAGCTCCGGCTCTCAGGCTCCTCAGATAAGCTGAGTATTCTCCACACTCCCTTTTTCCCCACCCGCTTTCAGTTTATCAATAAACATACCCCTTCTGGGGTTTAAATACTCCATTGCCTATTCTTCTCTGGTGTTATCTGACAACTATATGATCTGGTGCTGCAGTTCATGAGTAATTTTCTTGGCCTTTTATGATCCACCACACCTACTTTGATAAGTTATGGTCTCTTGAATAGCCTAAATATTGTGCTTGCTAAAGTCTTGTTCATAATCAAGTCTTCATAAACATTGAATAACAACTTTTAAATATTATAAATTTTAAGATAAATTATAATAAAATTAGAAATGACCCTGGTTTCTTTTTCATGAGTCATGGAGACTTTTTTTGCTACTGTCTGAAAAGTGTTAAATAAATTGAATTGGGGTAAAATGTTAAGTGTGAATCACTGGTTAAAACAGACTAACAGTCAGGATGATATTTGATATTTTTTCCACATTTGGACAAAGTTATTGTTTTTTAGTTACCACAATACAGTGGGGTTGAAATTAAATATTGAATATGAGCATAAATTCAGGACTTTAAGCTTTAGTTTGATAATTTATATTGATCCAGTTTCAATATTTAGCACAGTGCCAAAATCTATTAGTAAAGGCACAGGCATCAGAATACAATAGTTAACGTTGGCTCACACTGATCACAAATAAATATATAATTAACTTTTGCATATAATTAGATCACAATTATGATCAATTAAGTGTACTAAGCTATTAAATATTTCTAAAGTCAAATGGTTTATTGTAAATTAATATCCTGTAAGCTCATATGTTGCTTGTTTTCAAGATAGGAAAACTGGAGAGAAGCCCTACACAAACAATATAAGTGCTTTTCTTTTTCTGTTTTTTTTTAGCTGAAACAAAACCCACATTAGACTGGTGCCTTAGGTTACTGTGCATAACAATTTATGCTTTATTTTCTCCTCAAGGTTCTACAACAAAAATGAACATAGTAAACAGGTTTAAATATTATGCATCTGAAAAATGCCTTTAATTCAGTGTACATTGACAGAAGGCTTGTGTTTGCCTGTGGCACAGCAGAAGTAGTAGATGAATAAGGGTCTTACAACATCGTCTCTCAGTCCATAGATGAGTGGGCTTAAGCAGCGTGGCAAGATCAACACAAATAAATAGTTTAAATAACGCAGGTCCATAAAGAGGCTGCTGCTGGTGCTGGTCATTGCTGCAGCCCGCTCTATAATGCTAAAAAGAAAAGAGGTGAGACACAGGCCCAGTTGAATGAGGTGCAGCAGCACAGTCTTATGTCCTTTTGCAGCAGAGTCTTTATTGGAGGAAATGGACCTGGCTGTAATCAAAATTCTAATATATGTGAAAAGGATAATCACAGACACTGACACAAAGTAAAATATGTTGAAGCCCTGATAAACATCTAATTGCCATTGCTTTATGAAAAGCCTTTCTCTTGTGCAAAATATTTCTGATGTTAAAAATTTAGGATCTGTGATTACTACATAAAGCAAGTCAATTAGAAAGTGCAGCAAACCCATACACCAAATAATTCCAATGGCAATGTAAGTTCTTTTCTGAGTGGCTATTTCAGCATGTCTTAGAGGGAAGCTTATAGCCACATAACGCTCTAGTGACATAAGAGCCAGGTTTAAAGGTGCGTTACGGAAAGTTGTACTTGTCACTAAAATTAACAAAGCACAAGCAACCATTAATAATTTGAGATAGGCCAGACTTAAAATATACAACAAAGATGTTACAGTGAGCTGAATCGAGTCATTGAGAAGCATGTGCTTAAACAGAATGTAGCGTGGAGTCTCTTTAAAAACAGGCTTGGTGCAAAGAGTGTAGACCATGATAGCATTCAAATATGTAAAGAACACAGACATTAAAATTGCACAAATAACTTTTGATATTGATCCCACAGTCAGTGTAAATTGGAACATTTGCTCATGTATTAGCAAAACCTCAGCTGTGCTATCATTAGAAAGTGACATAATATGATACAAAAAAGAAACATCAGATATTTACAGAAATCACCAACAGTAGAGAAAGAGCCTCCACAAATCAACACCACTTCCTTAAAGATCAGATTTTTCCGAAGTAAAAAAAAGAAGAAACTACAAATATTTACAAATAAAATGTTGTCAGTGATCTGTTACATTTGGTGCAAAACCCGACTATTGTAGCCCAGCTCTAAGGAGTAATACTGATGTGAGCTAAGCTTTATAAGTCACCGTGCAAGCCCTAGAGAGAGTTGTCACATATCTGAGTGTAAATAGTAGACTTACGTGTTGAGGTGCATTCCCAGGATGTTAGCATTCAGTCCATATGAAGCTAGATTTTGCTATCTGAATGCTATCCATCACCTACTGTGTAACAGTCAATATTGCACTCTGCAATAGTATCTGCAGTACCAGCTCCTGCCCTGAATAGTAGGATAGCTGAAGGCAGTCACAGCTAGTGATCCTCTGGGCTTTCTAGGAAGAAAAAGATTTTCAGCTAAGTTCAAAGGTGTTTCAGTTCATTCTTGTCATTCAGAGTAAGTGCTAATCTGTCAAGAACATGCTGAGAAAGTTTCGTGGAAAATTGTTTGTTTCGTGGTGGCATGTATTATAAAATCCTTTTTCAGACTGTATTTTGTGACTTCTTGGCATGAATTCTCAGAAGAAGGTAGCTCAGTATCTATTTCACCACCACTGGCCATATATAGCTTGTGTGTATACACAGAATAGTATATATTTTTAAGTAGATTTTGTTTTGCACATTTGTGTTGTGGTCTGCAATTTGCATAGTTTTTTTATGATAAGCATGGTTGACTGTAGGTGAGTCTTCTTCTGGATTACTAAATGCAGAGCACTTAGTAGCATTTAATTGGATTCAGGTCTCATTGTTATAGTTTCTTTTTTGAATTTTTGGAAACATAACTGTTACAGTGACAGTGTTGGGCTGTACTTTCAATATTACTTTGCTGTTTTGTAAAATTACTCTTCAATTCAAAATTTAATTTCTGATGATAATTTTTATGATATAGCCTTAATGTAATACTTTTTAAACAGATATTTTTAAAAGCACATTTTTAATGGCATAAAATTAACTGCACATTGTGGTCATCCACAGACATTAGTTGTATGTGGAGTGATGTTCCCTTTAAAAGGAACTTGACACTGTGTCATGGTTGACGCTATGGAAACGCTTCTTGCGGAAGTGGTGACTGGAGCTCTGTGATAGATCATAAAAGGTTATCTACATCCCATTACTCCAGCTTCTTTTGTTTTAGGAAGCACTGTATGTATGTTGGTGTCAATTGTCTATCTTATTGTCTGAGACTAGGGCAAAGAAAGATATATAAAGACTAGGGTCTTATTGTGGTAAGCGGTTGACTCTCGAGCGAATTGATTGCGTGCATTGTGAGTGATTACTGTTCGCAATCTCCACTCTTGCTCGACTGCATTCCAAGTGCCTGTGCCATGTGGCTCAAGCCTCGCATCTGTCAAGGCAGCACACTGGCTTCAGTCATGGAGGTTGCAGGCTGAGTTAGATGAAATGGAATGAGAGATGGATGAGTCACTAATGACTCTAATCCCTTCGCTTTGGCCATGGGAGCTTTGTGATTTCTCCTGACCCGAATGAAGAAATTATTATTAATTTTCCGGCTCCTTATGTGTCACTGAGAACAGCGAGAGGAACACCTTTCTCAGACCACCTGGCAGCATGGAAGCTTCTGCCAGATGTGTTGCAGTAGATTACTGTGGATACTGTGGGAAAAGGCTACAGAATTCAGCTTGCCTCCTATCCTCTTTCTTCCTAGGTGTGCTGCCCACTATTGTTGGCACAGACCAAACTTCATTCAGCATATTACCCTTCCAGATAGAGCCTCTGGTTTTACAGCAAGCATTTCTTGGTTCCCAAGAATTACGGTGGATACACCCAATTTTGGACCTGTGCGCTCCAATTTGTACACTGAAATCTACAAGTTTCAGATATTAAAAGGTTAGGTGTGCTGCCCACTGTTGTTGGCACTGACCACACTTCATTCCTTCAGGAGGAACTTCTCTCCCAGATTGTGCCTCTGGCTTTACAGGTGTCATTTCTTGGTTCCCAAGGAGCTATGCCTAATTTTGGACCTGCGTGCTCTTAATTGTATACTGAATCAAGATGTTAAAGCTTTAGGTCATTTAGTCGCAGATATGGTCCAAGCACTGGTTTGCGATAATAATACTGAAGGATGCCTATCTCCACATAGGCTTTCCAGAGCACAGAAGGCTCCCCAGTGTACCAGTGCCGGGTCTCCCTTTTGGCCTAGGCTTATTGCTTTAGGTTCCTTCTCTCTCTCAGAGCATCATCTTCATGGGGATAGTTTGGGATTCAGCCACAATGCAAACATGTCCATCTCCCTCTTAGGGGAATTCCATCATTTATGCCATAATAGACATCTGGCTAGGCCAGTGCCTCTCTGCCACCCAGGCTCATGATGGTAGTGGCCAAAGCTATTCGTTTATGTCTGCTACACATGAGACTATAGATGGGGGTTGTGATTCTAGTGCTGAAACACTTTCTCCTGAAACTGAGGCGCTACCTTTGCTGGTCACCTACATCAAGCATTAGAGTGGTCTGTGTTCATGCCCTCTTTTCAGATTGATGCAACAGATCTTGCCCTAGGAGAGCAGATTCCTCTCACTGAGAGCGATTTACACTCAAGAGCATATGGTTGAGAAGCAGGCTTCCTGCTAAGGCAGGGGCTGAGGCCCTGGGAATGCTATCTCCACCCGTTGGTGGGGGAATGCATATAACAGTTTTTGGCCGGGTGGAAGTGGAACTGTCCCCTGTGGTTTTCTCTTTTCACCAGCCCCTCTAGCTGCCATGGTGTAAATGTAGCCAAGGCTCTGTCTGTACACTTTCTCAGATAGCTGTGCTCATGGGGGTACTCGCGGTATGCAACAACTGATTCTCCCTGTTACTCTTTTGACCTACCTGAGTCTGGCTTGTGGACCTAATTTCCATTCTGTACAGCTCTCTTTGGGAGATTCCCATCAGAAGAACGTCCTCTCTCAGGTGCAGGGGGTGATACTCCACCCCTGCCCACTCCTAGACTCTGATCTGCTGACCAAATTTCTGGAGACTATGTTGAACTTTTGCCTCTGGTGTAATCGGCAACATCAGGATCTAGTTCACTGTCCTGTTAATACAGTGCTAGAGTTCCTGCAGACATGCCTCTTTGAAGGCCTATCATTCTCTACATTAAGGTATATATACGGCAGCCATTGCTGTGTGTCATGTGCCTGTTTTCTGTTCTTTCACTTTCTTCAAGGTGCCAGGTGGCCAAGGCTTTCTTGCAGACCATGCCTCCCCTCCTGGAACCTCTTAGTGGTCCTGCAGGGGCTGCTCTAAGCCCCATTTGAGCCAGTGGAGTCAGCCTCTAAGGAGTTTCTGACCCTGGAAATGGCTTTGCTATTAGCCTTGTCCCCCTTCTACCTAGAGTCTGCTCCTGGTGTGGTCAAGGCTGCCATGAATTTCAGGGTGGGACACATTCCTGAAAAGCCCCATTATGGCCAGGCGCCTGGTCTTTCTGAAGGCATTCTGCCCTCTGCCCCATGAGTCAGAGGAGCAGGAGAGACTGCACCTGCTGTGCCCAGTTCGAGTTCTCTGCACTTAGTCCCATTGCTCAAGCATGTGGTGTCCTCTCCCTTTTCATCTGCTTTAGCAGAGGCAACACAAGCAATCTGGTCTCCAAGTAGCACCTTGTGCTGGGTAGTAGTGGGTAGTACACTGCATAAATGACCAATGCATGAAGCTAACTAGCCATTTTGTATAGGGATCTGCACAAACAACACAATTTGACTCAAATTTGACTCAAATATAGAAGATAGGATAAGTTATCAAGTGCTTCTCTTGACACGCTTAAACTAGCTCTTATTTTTCCTTGTTTGTTTTATGTATTCTTATATGTTGTATGTTGATTTAAATTTTTTTTTAAATCTTCCCAACAGAGTAGGCTGATGGTATCCTCCATCTGTGACCTATTAAACCAGTGTTAAGGTGTTCATTGATATAGACTTCAAAGCACTCTTGTACACCACTCTGGATAAGAGTCTGCCAAATGCCAGAAATGTAAATGTTATCAAAATTCTGCTGTCACTGTTTATACATGTAATCCTATTTTGGAAATTTCAATACAATATATGGAATTGCTAGACTCCTTTAGAGTGCAGACATTACTGAACTTACCACTCAAATTTATCCAGGACATTATGTATACATTATTATACAGTACTGACTCCTGCCTTGGATGACAGGAGTTCTGACAGCAGTCACAGCTAGTGTTCCCCTAGGATTGCTGGAACCAAAAGACTTTTTGAAGTGCACAATCACATGGTGCATCAGTTTCCCCTTTATATCCAGAACAAGAGCCAACCTTTGCATCCTGGTATTTTCAGGGAAAATAGTTGTTTAGATACACAGCCCAAACCAAGCACTACCACCTCCTGCCCAGACACATACCTTTCATAAAAAATAATAATTCATTATCTAGGATGAGGAAAGACAATTTAATAAACAGTAAAATAAATTCTGTTGTACAAGAACTATACTGATGATGATTAAAAAAAAATTATTAATCAGTAAATCAAATTTCAATAACAGTATTTGAAAATAGAGTACACTAAATAAATATAAAATATGCACAAAATCATGTAGATACAGGCCAAGAGCTTTTTGATTTAATGTTCATATCAAATATCAGAATAGGGCACAACTGTGATGTCTGTGATTTTAATTGCGGTATGCTTGTTGGTGAAACATGGGCTGGATTGAGTATTTCATAAACTGCAGATCTCCTGGGGTTTGCACACACAACAGCATCTAGAGTTTACAATCTTTTTCACTTGACCAATTTCCCAACAACAAATAATGTCTTAAAGCACACTGGTAAAAGTGATTTGTAAAAGCATAGATATTTCAGAATAGCATATTAATTGAAGCCCCATAGTAGTTGCAGATTTGAGTATTTGATGGCATATAAATGCATTTGTATGAATGCAAAAAGTCCCAGTAAAGATCAATCAAATTAATTAAGCCATTAATTTCTTCTGAAAAATACTCTATATTGTCAGAAATTCTGTTACTGGATAAGTTTTTATCCAGTAAGCCCATATGCTACTTGTAGGAGGTTTAAATGAAATAAATACAATTGTGGAAAGTTTTCATGATAGGAAAACTTGGTATTATTGAACACATTACCCCTAAATAAACAATGACATTTTCTTTATTATTGCATAATAAACCTTAATTAACTTGGTTTTAACTTCAGACCAGATAAAATGGTGTTACAACATAAAACAGGTTAATTCATTGTACATTGACAGTAGGCTTGCGTTTGCTTGTGGCACAGCAAAAATAATAAATGAATAAGGGTCTTACAGCATCATCTCTAAGTCCATAGATGAGTGGGCTTAAGCATCTTGGCAAGATCAGCACAAATAAATAGTTTAGATAACGCAGGTCCACGAAGAGGCTGCTGCTGGTGCTGGCCATTGCTGCAGCTCGCTCTATAAAGCTGTAGAGAAAAGAAGTAAGGCACAGGCCCAGCTGAATGATGTGCAGCAGCACGGTCTTGTGGGCTTTCACAGCAGAGTCTTTATTGGAGGAAATAGACCTGGCTGTAATCAAAATTCTAATATATGTGAAAAGGATAATCACAGACACTGACACAAAGTAAAATATGTTGAAGCCCTGATAAACATCTAATTGCCATTGCTTTATGAAAAGCCTTTCTCTTGTGCAAAATATTTCTGATGTTAGAAATTTAGGATCTGTAACTGCTACATAGAGCAAGTCAGTTAGAAAGTTCATCAAACCCATACACCAAATAATTCCAATGGCAATGTAAGTTCTTTTCTGAGTGGCTATTTCAGCATGTCTTAGAGGGAAGCTTATAGCCACATAACGCTCTACTGACATCAGAGCCAGGTTTAAAGGTGCGTTATTGAAAGTTGTACTAGAAATAAAAACTAAAACAGCGCAAGCAGCCATGACTAATTTAAGATAGGCCAGAACTAAAATATACAACAAAGATGTAACAGTGAGCTGAATCGAGTCATTAAAAACCATGTGATTAAACAATATGTAGCGTGGAGTCTCTTTAAAAACAGGCTTACTCCAAAGAGTGTAGACCATGATAGCATTCAAATAGATAAAAAACAGAGACATTAATATTGCAAAAGTGACTCGTGAAATTTTTCTCTCATTCAGTGCAAGGTGCAATACTTGCTGATGTATAAGCAAAACCTCAACTGTGCTATCATTAGAAAGTGACATAATATGACACAAATATAATAAGCCTTTACAAATCACCACTTCCTCAGAGATCAGATGTTTCCAAAGTAAAAAATAAAGAAACAAGTTAAAACTGTTAAAACATCTGGTGCAGAACTCAACTTTTGTAGCTCAGCTCTAAAGAGTAATACTGATGTGAGCTGATTTTTATAAGGCACTGTGCAAGCCCTAGAGAGTTATCACATGTCTGAGTGTAAATAGTAGACTTATATGTTGTTCTGTGCATTCCCATATTTGTGAGTAGTAGACATTTTTTTTAGATGCTGTAATTTCCTGGGATGTTGTCAAAAAATATTTTAAAGACAAACTATTCAGATTCTAGTATTTAAATTAAAATTTCTAACGGTATGATTTTAACTCCATTTTGTGATCACACAATTATTACTGACTGCATACTGCATAGGTCCAGTAAAGAGGCATATGAGTGGAGACATTGCTTGAAGGGGGCCCAACATTCATTTCAGGTCATCACGGACCACCAAAACTTAAACCTTTAAACCAAAATGTTAAAAAAGGTTGCCAAGCAACTGAATCCACGCCAGATTCTTAACTCGGTTTCACTTCACTCTGACGTACTGCCCAGGCATCAGGAACAGTCACATGACTCCATTGACAATCCACAGACACCTGAACCTATCCTGCCACCCTTCGTTATCATCACCCCCATTTGGTGGGACATCATAAAGGAGATACAGCAAGCCCAAGCCAATGAACCCACTCCACCAGGCTGCTCACTAAAAAAGCAATATGTTCCCAAAGAACTATGCCCCAGAGTCCTCCATTGGGTACACACTTTGCTAAGCACATGACACCCAGAAATCCACTGTACCACCCAGCTGATTCAAAACACATTCTTGTGGCCATCCATGCTTTTGGACTTCAAGCAATACGTTGAAACCTGCTCCATCTGTACCCATGTGAGCACACCACCCAGCTCCTACATGGCCTGCTCAAACCACTCCCCATACCATGATGGCCATGGTCCCACATCACGGTGGACTTTGCCACTGACCTCCCGAACTCACAAGGTTACACCACCATATTGGTCATTGTAGACCACTTCTCAAAATCCTGCAAGCTGGTACCCTGGAATGGACTTCCTACAGACTGGTAAATTTGAATGAAGGACTCAGGTGCCCTCTTGTGTGTGGCAGGCCTTCTGCAAGAGTTTGTCAGTCTGACATCAGGATAATGTCCCCAGGCAAATGGCCAGGAAAAGCAGGTCAATCCTCACTTGGGCAGAGTACACCTAAAACTCTCTGACCCACTCCTTCACCAATCATAATCCATTCCAGTGTGTGCTGGGATATTACAGCCCCCCACACGCGGTCAGGAAATTAGTCCCACTGCCTACACGTCAGCGTTCCTGCACCTTACCATCGCCTATCAGCAGAAAATAACAATGTTATTTTGGTCATTATTGAGCATATTTCCTTAGCTTGGAATACATGCAATACTGATTCCCCTGTGGTCTATGCTTGGCTCAAGTGCAGTGAGCAGATGTGGTCAGCCACCCACCAGAAGCTCCTGCATGCTACAGACCCACAAGGCCCAAGTTGGTTTGCCTTCTTCCTCAAATCTTTGTGCCATCTCTTCCAAAGTTTAGCAACATACATGACCTGGGCAGTCCACATGATGAGAAAGAAGACATGACTCATCAGACTAGGCAACCTTGTCCAATTTCTCCATGTTCCAGTTCTGATGCTCACATGGATAGTGCAGAAACAAGCTCCAGTTAGTCAGAATGCAGCAGCCAAAGTATTTAGGAGAACCAGAGGTTTTGAACACTTAACTTCTAATTTAACGTGTTGGCCTAATAAAATATTACATTAATTATAAAATACTGTTTACTCACTAAATGGTCTGACACCATAGTACATGAATAATTTTCTTGGCCTTTTATGATCCACCACACCTGCTTTGATCAAAAGGTGTGGTCTCTTTGTTGATACATTTCTATCCTTTGCACCCACTGTCAAACAATTTTTTTTTGCACAAGAGTCGGTTATGTGTCTTGTTTGTCTGCACTGTCTTGTCTAGTCATCCTGTGCACTTATGTTGTATGTTTAGTTTTTAAACAATGCACCTTGTAGTAATAGTTAAGCTCTATGTTTGTCCGCATCATATGTACTTTGTTTTTGTTCTGTGTAGCACCTCTGGTCCAGGAGTTGTTTCACTTCACTGTGTACTACATAAGCTAAATATGGTTGAAGTCTTTATATATGGCTTTATATAAGTCTATATATGGATTCTTTGACTTTGACTTAGATTTGACCTAGAATAATAACAACTATAGCAGGGTCCCCACAGTTGGAACAGCATTGCACATAGTTTTCCGGACACAGACATTTATATCATTTATAAATCATTTATACTAGTTGTTTGTTACTAGCTTTTCTTTTAGGTAACGGCACAGATCTGGAGAGTATATAGTCACTGAATGTTTCAATAAACCTATATTAACCTATACCTAATAAAATGTGTGTTCTCTAGCCATTGCTGATAATAGCCCTGTATGTCTATGCAAAAGGTTTTCCATGAGATGGCTGTGGATGGTGCCACTTGGATAGTCCAAAGATTGCTCTTGCTAAACTCTTGTTTATGATCAAGTCATACATTCATCACATTGAATAACTTAAATAATAAAGATTATAAGATCAAATTGTAATGAAATCAGAAATTAACCTGATACTTATACTGTTGATCATTTTAACACACAACTGTTTAACTCTATAGTGGATGAGTAAAAACTCATAATAGCACAGGCTGGTATCTCCCAGAAGAGCATTTCGATTCTTGTTCCTTTTAGGGTTTCTTTTTCATGTCTCATAGAAATTTTTTTACTTGCTATTGTCAATTCTGGCTCGCTCATTATGGATAAACCTAAGTTCCCTTTCTAGGGAACTCGACACTGCGTCATGACTGACACTATGGGAACACATTGTAGAGGAAGTGTGTCTGAAGCTCACAAGCCAATTCATTTTAGGAAGAATTTTACTCTTAGCGTAGTTTGTTTGTGAGAAGCATGCCCGGTCGGCTCTCGAGTGATCCGGCTGTGTGCATTGCTAGAGATTTCCTCCTCCCAAACTCTGATCCTGTTTGGCTTTCTTTACCAGCCACACTTCTGCACTTCACAGATGGAGTTAGCGTAAGCGGAACAAGAGACGGGTCTTTCCCTTTCTCTTGTCTGCTCTCCTGACTCCAATGTCCGCATTTCGGCTCTGGGAGCTCACACTACGATTTCTTCCGACCAGGAAGTGGATATGTCTTTTTCCGCGTCGGGCTCTGAGGAGCTTGACATGGGTGATGAGGGGAATTCCTCCGTTGATTTGCCACCACAATCAGTGGCATCTGAGTAGCTCCTCAATGTAATAAAGCGTGCTGTGGGTAAGTTAAATTTAATTAAATTTAAACTGTCCAGAGCAGGAAGCTAGTGCCATCCATTCTAAGCTTGATGAACGTTTCCTGACTTCGGGCTGCATGCCCCCCTCATGCAGCTGTCATTTTTCTCACCTCCATTCTGAGATACCAAGGTCCTGGAAGAACTCATATTCAGCATGCCTTCCCCCCCCCACCTCCTTTAATTATTCAGCCATTTTGGGGCTGGATGAACATGGTAATGCACAAGGTGGAAGAGATGCTTGTGAGCTATCTCTCCCTTACATTGCTGGCATGGAGGAGGCCGGCACTCCCTTCTAAAATGTGTAGAGCCACTTCAGCCCTTGGGGGAAAGGCCTACACAGCAGTGGTACAAGTTGACACCTCTTTCAGACAGCCTGGCAGTGTGGAAACATCTGCCAGTTGTCTCTTAGTGGGTCTTAAATACTGTAGGGTAAGGGTGCAGGATCCAGTTCGCCACCTGTCCTCTTCCATTTCAGGCAGTGTTGCCCACAATTATCGGCACACACCAAACTACATTCATCCAAGAGGAACTTCTCTCTCTTCTGAAAAAAGGGGCCATAGAACATGTTTCCCTTCCAGATTGAGACTCTGGATTTTACAGAAGTCCCAAGAGAGATGGGGGGCTGCGTCCAATTTTGGACCTGTGAGCTCTGAACTCTGCCCTAACGACGTTCAGGTACAAGATGCTCACAATGAACTGATCGCATCATAGATCAATTCCGAGGACTAGTTTTTGACGGTAGACCTCAAGGATGCCTATTTTCATTTAGGTATTCAGGCAGAACACAGGAAGTTCCTGAGGTTTGTTTTCGGGGGCAAAGCTTACCAGTATCGAGTTCTTCCTTTTGGTCTAGCCCTGTTGCCATGCACTGTTACACCATGTACTTAATTTCCTGCAATCAATTACAATAAGGAGTGCGAGTGCACTGACGAGGGGTGGAATCCGGCACGCCTGTGACGGAACCCCCAATCCCCCCCCCCCCCTCCACGGTCTGCTCCTGAGGACCGAAACACAGAAGCACGCGATGACAGATCAGGGCCACCTGGACCATATGCACAGCTGGGTCCTCAACCCCCATAGGGAGAGGGGGGTCAGCGGCAGTACCAGACTCTGGAAAGAGAAGGAAAGACAGGTGAGACAAAGAGTAGGGAGACAGTGAACAAGTCTATAAAATGTACATGAGATTGGGAGGACACTTGGAAGTCAGCTTGGAGGGGCTGGCCGATACGATGTCATCTTCCAATCCCCGCTGCATTGGCAAGAGCAGCACCCGGGGGAGGTAGATACTCAGAGCGGAGAAGTCTAAAGTAATCCACTTGCCACTACTGGGGGGGGGAGTCAGTTTCTGGTCGGCGGTGGCAGTTCTAAGAACCGGGTATCCTTTCGCCTTCCATGAAGAGTGTCCTGCATGCCGCACCTCGGGTAGCCTTCTGTATGAAGGATTCCATCGTGAGGGAACCTTACCACAGGGAGCCACTGTAATCTTCTGCCGAGCCGGAGTATGGAGAAGGAGTAAACCCGGAACTGGCAGAGCTCATACTTTCCGAGCCAGGCAGCACATGGAGTACCGCGAAGAATGACGCGGCAGCAACGGCCCGAGATGCGGAGGTCTCCTGTGGTGCAGGAAGCGCTCTTTGCAGGTTGCGGTCTGATCTTCTGTAACGGGCGGACTGTAGCAGAATGACCGGCACAAACAGAAGGAATAGTTAAACCCCTGGAGGGGTACATCAACTGTCAGCTGTATTATAAGAACGTGGAAGTGTTTGGGAACGACAGCAATTCAGCCACGAAGTGGTAGGCCACGTAAACTGACGGAGCAGGGTCAGAGCATGTTGAGGTGCATAGTGCGAAGAGGTCACCAACTTTCTGCAGAGTCAATTGCTACAGACCTCCAAACTTCATGTGGCCTTCAGATTAGCTCAAGAACAGTGCGCAGAGAGCTTCATGGAATGGGTTTCCATGGCCGAACAGCTGCATCCAAGCCATGCATCACCAAGTGCAATGGAAAGCGTCGGATGCAGTGGTGTAAAGCACGCCGCCACTGGACTCTAGAGCAGTGGAGACGCGTTCTCTGGAGTGACGAATCGCGCTTCTCCATCTGGCAATCTGATGGACGAGTCTGTGTTTGGCGGTTGCCAGGAGAATGGTACTTGTCTGACTGCATTGTGCCAAGTGTAAAGTTTGGTGGAGGGGGGATTATGGTGTGGGGTTGTTTTTCAGGAGCTGGGCTTGGCCCCTTAGTTCCAGTGAAAGGAACTCTGAATGCTTCAGCATACCAAGACATTTTGGACAATTCCATGCTCCCAACTTTGTGGGAACAGTTTGGAGCTGGCCCCTTCCTCTTCCAACATGACTGTGCACCAGTGCACAAAGCAAGGTCCATAAAGACATGGATGACAGAGTCTGGTGTGGATGAACTTGACTGGCCTGCACAGAGTCCTGACCTCAACCCGATAGAACACCTTTGGGATGAATTAGAGCGGAGACTGAGAGCCAGGCCTTCTCGTCCAACATCAGTGTGTGACCTCACAAATGCGCTTCTGGAAGAATGGTCAAAAATTCCCATAAACACACTCCTAAACCTTGTGGACAGCCTTCCCAGAAGAGTTGAAGCTGTTATAGCTGCAAAGGGTGGACCGACGTCATATTGAACCCTATGGATTAGGAATGGGATGTCACTTAAGTTCATATGCGAGTCAAGGCAGGTGAGCAAATACTTTTGGCAATATAGTGTATATGTGTATATATATATATATATATATATATATATATATATATATATATATATATATACATATATATAGGTTTGCACGTGTATTTATATTTATCAATAGCACATATCTATTATTAACTTTTTGTTACCACCATCATTAGTCTGTGTGTGGTCTGTACTCGGGTCTATTGCGAGACCTGGATGAGAACCGTGCCGTCATCATGTGACATTGGTTCACGGAAGTAAATATAAACCGGAAAAAAGCCGCCGGGAAAGAGGCGCACTCCGGGAGAAAAACAGATACTGCAGTGGATTATGCCCCTTAGAAGCAACAGGATTATCTCCACCAAACAGAATACTTTATCACCCTTATTGTTCAGGAGGAACTCGCTGGCAAACTAGCCACATTCAGTCCGCATATCTGGTTTTGCTCACCCTCACACGAAATAAGGACTGAGATTATTCAGAGATGGGGAAAGGGGGCTCTACTGTATATATTTGTTTGTTTGCTTGTGGCTAATACACGGTGGTTTGGGTGAAAGTTACCTTGGTGTTGGCTACTATAGATGAGTGGGCTTAAGCAGCGTGGCAAGATCAACACAAATAAATAGTTTAAATAACACAAGTCCATGAAGAGGCTGCTGCTGGTGCTGGCCATTGCTGCAGCTTGCTCTATACTGTTTATGCACTGTCGTGCCTTTGCTCTATTTGCACCTAGTTGCACACTTTGCACTTTATGTGGATAGGACAAACTTCTGTCTTAGCTCTGTGTTGTTTTTGTTTGTAAATATATGTTGTATGTCTTTTCACTATGTACTGCATCAGCTATATGTGGTTGAAATGACAATAAAAGCTTCTTGACTTGACATGAATGAGGTGCAGCAGGATGGTCTTGTGGGCCTTCATGTCAGAGTATTTAATTGGTTTCAAGAGAAGCGACGTAAGTCGATTTTTGCTGTAAGTCGGAAATGCCCCTATAATGTGCGGCCCTATATGTTCCCTTTAATTACACATGAAGGAATACATGTATTTTCTTGTTTTATGAAAAGAATTTTGTTCAGTTTGGTTTTATTAGCAATTTTTCATTGTTAGTGTGTGACAGAGGGACTGATGTAAGGTTGTGTAAAGCGCCCATAAATTGGATTTAATTATTCATTTTAATATTTAAGGATGAGCAGCGTAAAGTTGGAATCGATGTAAGTCGAAATGACTTAAAATGAGGCACTAATGTATAAGTGAAAATAATGATCATAGACAATAAGTTAAATCCCTGATAAAGGTCTAACTGCAATTGCTTGATAAACAGCTTTTTTCATTCACACAATATTTGTGAGGTTAAAGGAGAATTCCACATTCAGAACAACAAATTACAAATAATTTCCTCACCCCCTTGTCATCTAAAATGCATTTTAAATGCAGCTTCAAAAGGCTCTAAACGATCCCACTACTGGGTCTGTAGTTCCACCGTGTCATGTATGCGCATGCAAGAGCTAGTGCAAGACGAGCTTTTGTGGTTAAAAAGTATGCAATTTTTTATTTTTTATAAGAAAATGACCAATCATTTCGCTAGATAATACTTTTCTTCCACGGCTGGGATTGTCTAGAGCCCTCTGAAGCTGCATTTAAACTGCATTTTGAATATATGTAAAGAAAATGTGTAAAATATGTAAAGAAAAATACTGAAATACTTTCCTAAAAAAGCATAATTTCTTTATGATATAAGAAGGAATAACATGAACATCTTGGATGACAAGGAGGTGAGTAAATTATTTGTAAATTGTTGTTCTGAAGGCTGGCAGGTAGTCCTATCCCCAGATGCTAAACCCAAAACCGCCTTCACCACCTCCCGGGGCCATTGGCAGTATTGAGCACTGCCCTTTGACCTTCATGGAGCCCCAGCGACATTACAACGCCTCATGGACATCGTCCTCCAGCCCTACAGAACCTTCGCCACTGCATATCTGGACGATGTCCTGATCCATTCCTCCACGTGGTTGGACCACCTGTTCCTCCTGAGGGAGGTGTTGAGCAGCCTCTAGAACAGCCAACCCTCATAAATGCCACCTTGGGCTGACTGAGGCACAGTACCTGGGCTACTGCATCAGCCGGGGGTTGTAACGACCGCAGGAGAAGAAGGTAGAGGCCATCAGGAATTTCCCCCGGCCCACAACCAAGAAGCATGTACATGCCATTTTGGGTTTGGCGGGTTATAACATACATTTTGTGCTTAGCTTCTCCTCTGTAGCCTTTTCACGGTCAGACCTCACAAAAAAGGGCCAACTGGACCAGGTGCTCTGGATGGAGCAGGCCTTCCAGCAGCTGAAGACAGCGCTCACCAGCCACCATGTGCTCCAAAATCCCAACTTCAGCCTCCCCTTCACCTGCACATTGACGCCTCCGAGACAGGGCTTGGAGCTGTCCTGTCACGGGAATTTGAAGGAGAAGAGCACCCAGTCCTCTACACATTGAGGAAACTGACCACTCTTCGCCCCCTCTCTCCCCCTTCAAAACACAAGCAGCATCGGTTCAGCAATAATGGTGCTGTCATAGTGCGGAGAAGGTTCAGCAGCATGGCCAGAGCCACTAAATTAGAGTGCAGGGCAGAGCTGGAGAAAGCATGCCAAAATGCACCAGAGCAATCAGGAGCGCCACTACATGCTTCACCCTCCGGCAGAGGGTGAGCCAGCAGAGAGCCAGGCTCCGCCGGCCACAAAGGGTAAGGTCTGCCCCCTGCAGGTCTAATGAGGACTCTATGCTTTATTCACAGATACTTCAGAGTAAAGCCAGATCACTGTGGAACCAGCGAAGCCCTGCCTTGCTCCCGGACCAGCACCGCCCAACTGCTGCCGACTCCAGGCCTTTCCATCCCAGGTCCATGACTATACAAATAATTTTATCCATATTATTCCCACTGCACAAAACTCAGGGTTTTTTTTTTAAATGATGTTTATAGCAAAACATTGCAGGCTACCATCAGCATATGATTAATAATATGTGTAATAATATATGACCAAACAAAACCTTGCAACATGCCTAGTTTGTCTTATAATAGATAACTGCATAAATCAAAGTAGTTATTTAAAGTCCCTCTATTTAGTGTCACACAGAAAAGCCTTTGTTATATTTGGTTAAATCCTTAATACTGAGAATCATATTATATATTGTATATTAAGTTTAATTATCCTATTATTAAGCGTAAAAAAAACTAATTTTTTTTAAAACTCTTCATTATAAAATCTTTGCAACCAGGTTATTGTTTATTTTTTAATTTTTCTAAAACATTTCTATTTGTTTTTTTTTGTTTTCATAAATTTTGTTTGTTGCCCTATCACATTAAAGGTGGAAAAACATCTGAAATGATTTATCTTGGTTTATTATCCTGCAATTTTAACAAGGTATGTAGACTTTGTATCCACTTTGTTTCAACTCTTATTAGAAAAAAATACTCTTGCATAGCTAAAGATATAAGCTGAATTGACAGCTGAAGACTTTAGGATGAACACAATTATGAGCTGGAATCACATTTGATGGCAAATGAATAGATTTAATCTTTTAATACTGAAATATGCAATTAAAATATGCATGAGCATCAAGTAGTTCTTTAAGATTAGACTCCTTGGCCAAAAAGTCTCTTCGTGTAATTTAATCTTTGATGCTGCTTGTAGGCATATTCTAAGACTTGATTTAGAATTTATTTACAATTATTACAAAATGTAGGAAGCTTTCATGAGAGAAAAAATCAGGTACAATAAAAATTGATTGGCCTTAAAGAGAAAATATAGTCAGTATTAATATTATGCATTTATTGATATTTTTTCTCCTTTTCTACCTGTTCAGTAGAGAAGTGGTAGTATCTGAGTAGGTACACAGTCTTATGCATTCAGTTTAGTTTAAGGTTATGCTGATGAGAGAGAGGAGAGTTTTACTTTACAGAGTTGAAACAAAACCTCCAGCAGAGTGGGGATTTACAAGGTAGCATTACCCATTCCCTATATATTTTCCTACCAAAATATGTCATATGGATACTGGCAAGCATCTGATTTCTTTAATTCAGTGTATGTTGACAGTAGGCCTATGTTTGCCCATGGCATGCCAGAAGTAGTAGATGAATAAGGGTCGTACAGCATCGTCTCTGAGTCCGTAGATGAGTGGACTTAAGCACCGTGGCAAGACCAGCACAAACAAATAGTTTAGATAACGCAGGTCCAAGATAAGTTTGCTATTGCCAACCATAGCTGCAGCTCGCTCTATGAAGCTGTAGAGAAAAGAGGAAAGGCACAGCAGCAGCTGAATGAGGTGCAGCAGCACCGTCTTGTGAGCTTTTGTAGCAGAGTCTTTATTGGAGGAAATGGTCCTGGCTGTGATCACAATGTTAACATAAGTGAAAAGGATAATCACAGACACTGACACAAAGTAGAATATGCTTAAAGCCTGTAAAATATCTGGTTGCCATTTCTTAATGAAGAACATTTCTCGTTTGCAAAGTATTTGTAAAGTAAAAATGTTAGGGTCTATCACTGCTACATGAAACAAATCAATCATAAAGTTTATAGAACCAATAAACCAAATGACTCCAACAGCAATGTGAGTTCTTTTCTGAGTGGCTATTTCAGCATGTCTTAGGGGAAAGCAAATGGCCACATAACGCTCTACTGACATTACAGCCAGGTTTAAAGGTGCGTTACAGAAAGTTGTAACTGAAAGAAAAACTATAAGAGCACAAGCAGCCGTGAATATCTGGAGAAAGAGTAAACTGAAAATGTACAGCATGGAGGTGAGGAGAAGTTGAATCGAGTCATTGATGAGCATATTGATAAACAGAATGTAGCGTGGCGTCTCTTTAAAAATAGGCTTAGTCCAAAGAGTGTAGACCATGATGACATTAAAATAGATAAAGAATACAGACATTAATATCACAAATATAACTTTCATTATTTGTCCTTCATTCAGCACAACCTGGAATATTTGCTGTACAGATAAAATCTCTTTGCTGCTATTGTTAGTACCTGACATAATATAATACAAAATACAACCATACAATGTTACAGATATTAACACAAATTAAAGAAAAGTCAATACAAATTACCAAAACGTCCCTACAGATCAGATTTACAAAAAGAATAGATAACATTCACATATGATGTGCATTTACAGATCTCTTTGCAGCTGAACTCCTCTTTTATGTATGAGATGAGATCTGAGTATGAAGACCAGAGTGAACTAATGTTTATAATGGAGACCATGTGGGCCACAGGGAGCCATGATGACACACCAGGACTGTCTTGATCACTCCTCTTTAGGATGTTTCCATATTCCTTACCATATACAGGGTCCAATTAAGATCATATGGATACATTAAATACCAAATCTGGTCTTTATTTTCTTTAAAAAAAAAAAAAAGGAAATAAACGGAAGGTTTTATTATTTTGATCAGAATAGCCAAATATTAATATGTACAATAAATATAAAATATCTATAATCATATCATCATGCATATTTACTAGTGGTATCAGACGATTGGACCCAACTTTTTGTTTTGTCACTATGTAATTTACTAGGGTATGATTAAAACATTAGTTATATTAGGATATGATATAAACATATATTAGGATATGATATAAACATTAGTTCACTCTGGTCTTCATACTCAGATCTCATCTCATACATAAAAGTGGAGTTCAGCTGCAAAGAGATCTGTAAATGCACATCATATGTGAATGTTATCTATTCTTTTTGTAAATCTGATCTGTAGGGACGTTTTGGTAATTTGTAGTGACTTTTCTTTAATTTGTGTTAATATCTTGGTTTATTGGTTCTATAAACTGTATGATTGATTTGTTTTATGTAGCAGTGGTTGACACTAGGTTTTTTACGTTACAAACAATTTGCACAAGAGGAATGCTCTTCATTAAGAAATGGCAACCAGATATTTTACAGGCTTTAAGCATATTCTACTTTGTGTCAGTGTCTGTGATTATCCTTTTCACTTATGTTAACATTGTGATCATAGCCAGGACCATTTCCTCCAATAAAGACTCTGCTACAAAAGCTCACAAGACGGTGCTGCTGCACCTCATTCAGCTGCTGCTGTGCCTTTCCTCTTTTCTCTACGGCTTCATAGAGCGAGCTGCAGCTATGGTTGCAATAGCAAACCTATCTTGGACCTGCGTTATCTAAACTATTTGTTTGTGCTGGTCTTGCCACGGTGCTTAAGTCCACTCATCTACGGACTCAGAGACGATGCTGTACGACCCTTATTCATCTACTACTTCTGGCATGCCATGGGCAAACATAGGCCTACTGTCAACATACACTGAATTAAAGAAATCAGATGCTTGCCAGTATCCGTATGACATATTTTGGTAGTTATGGAAAATATATAGGGAATGGGTAATGCTACCTTGTAAATCCCCACTCTCCTGGAGGTTTTGTTCCAACTCTGTAAAGTACAACTCTCCTCTCTCTCATCAGCATAACCTTAAACTAAACTGAATGCATAAGACTGTGTACCTACTCAGATACCATCACTTCTCTACTGAACAGGTAGAAAAGGAGAAAAAATATCAATAAATGCATAATATTAATACTGACTATATTTTCTCTTTAAGGCCAATCAATTTTTATTGTACCTGATTTTTTCAGGCTGCCAGAGGGAGCCCATTCCTGAGTTCTAGCAGCACCCATGTAGGAATGCTTCTGAATTTATCGGACATTTAAGCAGCATGCATGTTTGGTTTAAACGCAAAGTATCGTTCTTACATGACATACTGAGCCGTTTGCCTTGCTTTCTTGTTTACTGATTAATGTGTATGACCATTGCTTTGTCTGTTGGATTACTACAAGTTTGGTTTTTTGATTTCAGTTTTGTTTGCATGGTTATTTGCTTCTCCGGTTTTGACTTGCTTGCGCTCGCCCCTGTTTCTGTTTACTTGCCTGCCGATTTGGTTGGTTTGAATAAACTCTGCTAATGGATCCTAGTTCTTCTGCCTCCGGCATCCCTTTACAGATGAGATATGCGAAGAAAGATTTTCACTGTGCAGTAATGTATTTGTGACAAATAAAGACAACTTCACTTAACTTAGTCTATTGGACCCCACTGTGTGTTTTGTCACTATGTAATTCTTGCTAGGATATGAATCTGAAGTTTATAATATGTACTCTTTATTGGGACGCCATTTAGCTCTTCACTTTTGAAAATTAACCATTTTTCCATAAAGTTAAACAAAGAAATATGCATTTAAGCCTTCAAAAATGTTTTAATCTATTTCAGGCACCTCCTTTTTGAAATTTCCTATGACTGGCTGAATTTTGTTCTTGTCAGGGGTGGCAGGTGAGGACCCAAATGCAGAACACAGTCCGAGTTCAAACTTAGAGTCTTTATTTAGAACGGCACAAAAAATGGCAGAGTTCTCAAAAGAAACTGAAAAAACCAGGATACAGCAGGCTGGTAGAATCAGTAAAAGAAACAACCACATACAGTCCAATAATCCAAAATCCAGAAAGCAGGTTAAACGTAGGACAGGCAGAGTCATAAGCAGCATACAGTCCAATAATCCAAATCCAGAGAACAGGTTAAACGTAGGACAGGCAGAGTCATTGATTGAAGGAAGGCAGAGACAATCCAGGCAGACAGGAACTGAAGAAAAGGGCAGGATGCCGTCTCAGAAGCTCAAGGCTGACTGAAGAGACCATCTGGCAAGGAGCATGGACTGCTCGCTAGCTTATATAGAACAGAGGAGCATAAAATGGCGGAAACCGGAAATGAGATCGCGAAACCGGAAGTTGCGTCCCGGAACCGGAAGTAGCAACATGGAACCCGGAAATGCATGCCTGACAGTACCCCTCCCTCCACGATGCCCCTCCTGGTTGATCAGGGTGCTCGCGGTGGAACTGGGAAACAAGGTCGGGATCAAGGATGTGACGTGCAGGCACCCAGGAGCGTTCTTCAGGGCTGTAGCCCTCCCAGTCGACAAGATACTGGAGACCTCTACCCTGACGTCTGGGGCGTAGAAGGCGGCGAACTGTATAAACAGGGCCTCCATCAATGACCCGGGCGGGAGGAGGGGGTCTGGTGGAGGGAACCAGCGAACAGGCTCGGACAGGCTTGAGTCTGGAGACATGGAACGTGGGGTGGATGCGAAGGGCCCGGGGAAGCTTGAGTCGGACGGATACTGGATTGAGCACTTTAGAGATTGGGAACGGACCAACAAAGCGAGGAGCGAGCTTCCGACAGGCAACTTTCAGGGGCAGATCCCGAGTGGACAGCCAAACACGTTGGCCAACATGGTAAGGGGGTGCCGGGTGGCGCTTACGATTGGCTCATCGAGCATAGCTTTTGGATGAGCGGAGAAGCACTAAGCGGGTCCTCCTCCAGACCCGTCGACACCGTTTAACCAGAGCGAGGGCAGAGGGAACCGAGGCCTCTAATTCTTGGGAAGAGAACAGAGGTGGTTGATAGCCGTAAGCGGCCTAGAAAGGGGAGAGGCCTGTGGCTGCCGAGGGAAGAGAGTTGTGGGCATATTCGACCCAAATAAGGTTGGATGACCAGGATGTAGGGTCTTCAGAACAGAGGATTCTGAGCCCAGTCTCCAACTCGTGGTTTAATCACTCCGTCTGGCCGTTGGTCTGCGGGTGGAAGCCAGATGAAAGGCTAATGGAGGTACCCAGGAGGTGACAGAACTCCTTCCAGAATCTCGAGGTGAACTGTGACCCCCGGTCAGACACAATATTGCGAGGCAACCCGTGTAAGCGGAAGACATGTAATAGTAGCATCTGGGCAGTCTCCTTGGTGGAGGGAAGCTAGGCCAAGGGCACGAAATGGACCATTTTCGAGAATCGGTCCACCACCGTAAGGATGGTAGTGTGGCCGGCAGAAGGAGGTAGTCCGTTGACAGTCCAGGGAGATATGGGACCAAGGTCGTCTGGGGGTCGGAAGGGGGCGCAGGAGCCCGGCTTGTGGGGTCCTGGACGATTTCTGCTGAGCACAGGTGGGGCAGGCTGCCACAAATCTCTGGATATCGTGCTTGAGTGATGGCCACCAGAAACGCTGTTGGAGAGTAGATAAGGTACGGGAAACCCCGGGATGACAAAAGAGGCGGCTGCTGTGGCACCACTGGATGACCTGAGACCTAAGGTGATCAGGGACAAAGAGTCTGTTCCTAGGGCAGTTGCCTGGAATCTGTATCCATGCGATGGCCTGCTGCACTCTCCTTTCGATCCCCAGATGAAGAGCACGGATGGTTACCGACGAAGGGAGGATGTGTTCGGGAGCTGGATCATCCTCATCGGGGGTGAATAGTCATGAAAGGGCGTCCGGTTTACCATTCTTAGAACCAGGGCAGAATGAGAGGGTGAAGTTAAAACGCCCAAAGAACAGCCCCCAACGAGCCTGTCGAGGATTGAGTCGTTTGGCTGTCTGAAGGTATTCAAGATTTCTGTGGTCAGTCCATACAATGAAAGGCTGCTCAGTGCCCTCCAACCAGTGGCGCCACTCCTCCAGGGCCAGTTTCACAGCCAGAAGCTCCCGTTCACCGATGGCATACTTCTGTTCAGCTGGGGAAAGGCGGTGAGAGAAAAAGGCACAGGGGTGGAGACGATTGTCCTTAGAAGCCCTTTGAGACAGGACGGCCCCCACCCTACAGTCAGATGCATTCACCTCCACCACAAACTGGCGCGATGGGTCCGGAAGAATCAGGACAGGAGCAGTAGTGAAGAGCTTCTTAAGTTGGGCAAAGGCTAGCTCAGCCTCTGGAGTCCATGAAAAGGGGTGTAGCAAGGAAGTGAGTCGGTGCAGGGGTGCCGCAACGGCACTGTAACCTCTGATGAACTTCCGGTAGAAATTAGCGAACCCCAGGAAACGCTGGAGCTGCTTACGGCTTTCAGGGCAGTGCCAGTCCCTCACAGCCTCCACCCGCCTGGGATCCATCTGTATGCTACCGGCCGAGAGTATGAAACCCAAAAACGTGGTGCTGGAGGTGTGGAATTCACACTTCTCGGCTTTCACAAACAGACGGTTCTGAAGCAGGCGCCGGAGCACCGACCGGACATGGTGAACATGCTCCTCTAAGGAGTGGGAGAAGATGAGGATGTCATCCAAGTACACAAAGACAAACTGGTTTAGGAAGTCCCGGAGGATGTCGTTGACCAGGGCTTGAAATACAGCAGGGGCATTAGTGAGCCCGAACGGCATTACCAGATATTCATAATGGCCTGTTGGGGTGTTAAATGCAGTCTTCCATTCGTCACCCTCTCGAATACGCACCAGATGATAGGCGTTGCGGAGATCGAGTTTGGTGAAGACAGTGGCTCCCTGGAGGAGTTCAAAAGCGGTAGACATAAGGGGTAATGGATAACGGTTCTTGGTAGTAATGGCATTAAGCCCACAGTAGTCGATGCATGGACGCAAGGACCCATCCTTCTTCCCTACAAAGAAGAACCCAGCCCCAGCAGGTGAGGAAGATGGACGAATGATCCCGGCCGCGAGGGAATCTTGAATATATTGGGTCATAGCCTCTCTTTCGGGTCCCGAAAGCTGGTAGAGCCGACCCCGAGGAGGGGTAGTGCCAGGCAGGAGGTCAATAGCACAGTCATATGGGCGATGAGGGGGTAAAGAGGAGGTTCTGACCTTGCTGAATGCCATCCCCAGGTCATGATAATCGGAGGGTACTGAGCTGAGGTCAGGGGGTGGTTCGTCCATGTCAGACACCTTGGTCGGAGGTACAGATCCTAGGCAATGGGCTAGGCAGTAGGTGCCCCAATCCAGAATATGGCCGCTGCTCCAGTCCACGTGAGGATTGTGCTTCCGGAGCCATGGAAAGCCCAACATAACAGGGGCAAATGGTGAAGGGATAAGAAGAAAAGACAACCACTCTTGGTGATGTTCAGAGATGGTGACAAGCAAGGGTTTAGTGCATTGGGAGGCATGATAGAGGACGTGGCCGTCCAAGGCCCGAACTTGGAGGAGCGAGAACAGAGGCACCGTCTCAAGGCCTAGTTGTTTAGCCAGGTCTTGATCCATAAATTCAGAGTCGGCTCCGGAGTCCACAAAGGCAGATAGGTCGTAGCCCCGCTGGTCAACTGAGATGCGGATCTTGAGCAGTGGCTTGGAAGGGACTGATGGTCGTAGACTCGCCGCTGGCCCCTCTTTCAGTGACGAGCCCGGCCTTTTACTGGACAGGAAGCGGCAAAATGTCCAGCCTCTCCACAGTACAGGCATAGTCCTGAGGCCCGACGGCTGTCCTTCTCAGCAGGGGATAAGTGACAACGACCGATCTCCATGGCATGGGAGAGAGGAAGGCTCCTGGATGCAGAGACAGGGAGGGTAGGAGAAGGTGGGGGCAAGAGACAGTGGGTCGGTAGTTGGGTTGTCCAAGACGTCGGGCTGACCTTTCAGTTTGGCGTTCCCGAATGCGGGGCGATCGATGCGGGTAGCCAGGGCGATCAGGTCATCGAGGTCGGCTGGTAGCTCCCGCGCAGCGAGCTCATCCTTAAGTTCCGAAGCCAGCCCGCGATAGAAGGCATCGTAGAGTGCGGTGGCATTCCACCCGCTGTCGATGGCAAATGTGCGAAAATCCACCGCATATTCCGCCACGGTTAGGCTCCCTTGTGAGGCTTCAAAGAGGGAGCGTGCCGCATCCTGCTGAGGAGCAGAGGTGTCAAAGACCTTGCGGAGTTCATTGGAAAAAGACTCAAAGGAGGAGCAGAGTACAGACTGACGTTCCCACTCGGCGGTTGCCCAGAGCTTGGCCTTGCCTGACAACAGGGAGATGACATAGGCTACCTTGGAGTGGTCTGATGGGAAGGAAGAGGGTTGAAGTTCAAAGATCACTGAGCATTGCATCAGAAATGCACGGCATAGTCCTGGTTCACTGGAGAAGCACTCGGGGTAAGGCAGGTGTGGCTCCCGAAGATGACCTGGTGAGCTTGTGGGTGTCGTTGTCGCCGAGGGATCTGAAGAGGGTGGAGTGACTGAAAGCTGATTCATGTGACGGATCAGTTCGTGTGTAGCCGAGGCGAGATCCTGGAGACGACGTTCGTGAGAGGTGGAGGTCTCAGATAAGGAGCTTAGAAGGGTTTGCATGTTCTGTGGCTCTGCTGGGTCCATGTGGGCCAGATGGTACTGTCAGGGGTGGCAGGTGAGGACCCAAATGCAGAACACAGTCCGAGTTCAAACTTAGAGTCTTTATTTAGAACGGCACAAAAGAAGAGTTCTCAAAAGAAACTGAAAAAACCAGGATACAGCAGGCTGGTAGAATCAGTAAAAGAAACAACCACATACAGTCCAATAATCCACAATCCAGAGAACAGGTTAAACGTAGGACAGGCAGAGTCATTAACAGCATACAGTCCACTAATCCAAAATCCAGAAAGCAGGTTAAACGTAGGACAGGCAGAGTCATTAACAGCATACAATCCAATAATCCAAAATCCAGAAAGCAGGTTAAACGTAGGACAGGCAGAGTCATAAGCAGCATACAGTCCAATAATCCAAATCCAGAGAACAGGTTAAACGTAGGACTGGCAGAGTCATTGATTGAAGGAAGGCAGAGACAAACCAGGCAGACAGGAACTGAAGAAAAGGGCAGGATGCCGTCTCAGAAGCTCAAGGCTGACTGAAGAGACCATCTGGCAAGGAGCATGGACTGCTCGCTAGCTTATATAGGACAGAGGAGCATAAAATGGCGGAAACCGGAAATGAGATCGCGAAACCGGAAGTTGCGTCCCGGAACCGGAAGTAACAACATGGAACCCGGAAATGCATGCCTGACAGTTCTTGAGTGATCATTGTTGTTCTTTCGGGCTGCTCCCTGTTTGGGGTCACCACAGCAGATTATTTGTTGCTCATGCTTGTGGCACAGGTTTTATGCTGGATGCCCTTCCTATGTCACAAAACACCAGAGATGAGCAGACAATGGCAGGTTAAAACCCCAGAAGGGGTACGTTTATTGAGGAATGAATACGGGTGGAGAAAGGAGAGAGGAGAATAATCAGCTGAGTGAGATGGGATCTGGAAGCCGGAGCGGAATGGAGATGAAAACGCTGTGTACGGAGGTGAGTGGAGTTGGGGAGAGCAGCAACCGAGTTGAGAAGGGGAAGATAGCAGTTGGGGCTCAATCGCAGGAATAAAGGTAGCTCAGGGGCTAAAGCCAACGTGTGAAAACGTAGCATAGAATCGGTGTCTTAAATGAGACCAGACAGGGAGGAAGTGGAGAGAGTGCTCTTAAATAGGGGAGTGGAGGTAAGAAACTAATGAGGTGCAGGTGAACTCAATCAGTATTCGGGTTAGTGAGTGCGCTGGTGAGGGGTTGGGTCTGGCGTGCCTGTGACATCCTAATACAACCCTCCCATTTTATCTGGGCTTGGGACCAGCACTGAGAGGTAACTCTTCATTGTTCTTGAATGATTAACATAGTTAAAAAAATCACAAAAACATAGAATTAGGAAATACTTACTGGACTCAATTGTTTACAAATCTTACACGTTTGCCCCTTTAATCAATCCACATTGATTAAATGGTTTTTTTTAAAGAAAATTTAGATAGCATGAATGTATGAAGAGAGCTGTTTCTTCCACTCATCATATAAAGTACTCTCTCTATGATGCCATATAGAAAAGAGGTGAGGCACAGGCCTAGCTGAATGAGGTGCAGCAGCAGAGTCTTATGAGCTTTTGTAGCTGATTCTTTATTAGAGGAAATAGACCTGGCTGTGATCATAATGCTGACATAAGTATAAAGGATGATCACTGTCACAGATACAAATATAAAAAGATCAAATCCTTGAGTCTTATTCGCCTGCCACTTGGCCACAAAAATGTTCTCTCTACTGCAAAATGTTATCTTAAATAATTCACTTTGATCAGTGACTAAATCAAACATGATGTCTGTCACAATATTCACTGAGCTAATAAACCAAATGATTACTAGAGCAATGCCTGTGCTTTTCTGTGTGGCGATAGTGCAGTGCCTCAGAGGGAAGCATATAGCCACAAAACGCACCAGTGACATCAGAGCCATGGTCAAAGGAGTATAGTTGTGACCATGAGGAGGACAGAATCATTGAAAAGCATGTGGGCAAACAGTATATACGGGGGTGTTTCGTGGAACACAGACTTACTTCCTAAAGCAAAAAAGCATGATGCCATTTACATAAATAAAAAACAGAGACATCAAAACTGCAATTTTAGTCACAGTGCAAAAAATTTTTAACAGGGTGTGTAGACTTCTTATATCCACTTTATATCAACTCTTTTAAGAAAAAAACATACTCTTGCATAGATAAAGTTATGAGCTGAAGTGAGAGCTGAAGAATTTACATAATTATGAGCTGGAATCACATTTGATGGCAAATAATTAGATTTGATCTTCTAATACTGAAATATGCCATTAAAATATGCATGAGTATCAATTAGAAAAGAAATTAGAAAGATTAGCCTTCTTGGTCAAAAAGTTTCTTCTTGAAATTTAATCTCTGATGCTGTTTAAAGGTATATGCTAAGACTTTATTTATAATTTAATTAAATTTATTACAAAATATAGAAACCTTTCATGAGAAGGAAAACAGACACAATAAATTGATTGACCTTAAAGAGATAATATATTCATTATTAATATAATGCATTTATTAATATTCTTCTTTGTTTACAAGTTCAGTGAAGCGGTGGTATATGAGTGGGTACAGAGTCTCAGCATTCAGTTTAGTTGTAAATCCCCAGCAGAGTGGGGATTTACAAGGTAGCATTACCCATTCCCTATGTATTTTCCATAACTACCAAAATATAACATATGGATACTGGCAAGCATCTGATTTCTTTAATTCAGTGTACATTGACAGTAGGCCTGCATTTGCCTGTGACATGCCAAAAATAGTAGATGAATAAGGGTCGTACAGCATCGTCTCTGAGTCCGTAGATGAGTGGACTTAAGCACCGTGGCAAGACCAGCACAAACAAATAGTTTAGATAACGCAGGTCCGAGATAAGTTTGCTATTGCCAACCATAGCTGCAGCTCGCTCTATGAAGCCGTAGAGAAAAGAGGAAAGGCACAGCAGCAGCTGAATGAGGTGCAGCAGGACAGTCTTGTGAGCTTTTGTAGCAGAGTCTTTATTGGAGGAAATGGTCCTGGCTATGATCACAATGTTAACATAAGTGAAAAGGATAATCACAGACACTGACACAAAGTAGAATATGCTAAAAGCCTGTAAAGCATCTGCTTGCCATTTCTTAATGAAGAGCATTTCTCGTGTGCAAAGTGTTTGTGATGTAAATAAGTTAGGGTCTATCACTGCTACATGAAACAAATCAATCATACAGTTTATAGAACCAATAAACCAAATGACTCCAACAGCAATGTGAGTTCTTTTCTGAGTGGCTATTTCAACATTTCTTAGAGGAAAGCAAATGGCCACATAACGCTCTACTGACATTACAGCCAGGTTTAAAGGTGCGTTACGAAAAGTTGTAACTGAAAGAAAAACTATAAGAGCACAAGCAGCCGTGAATATCTGGAGAAAGAGTAAACTGAAAATGTACAGCATGGAGGTGAGGAGAAGTTGAATCGAGTCATTGATGAGCATATTGATAAACAGAATGTAGCGTGGCGTCTCTTTAAAAATAGGCTTAGTCCAAAGAGTGTAGACCATGATGATATTAAAATAGATAAAGAATACAGACATTAATATCACAAATATAACTTTCATTATTTGTCCTTCATTCAGCACAACCTGGAATATTTGCTGTACAGATAAAATCTCTTTGCTGCTATTGTTAGTACCTGACATAATATAATACAAAATACAACCTTACAGTGTTGCACTACAAATTACCTTCCCTACACTTCCCTACAGATCAGATTTACAAAAAGAATCGATAACATTCACATAAAATGTACATTTACAGATCTCTTAACCCCTTTGCAGCTGAACTCCTCTTTTATGTATGAGATGAGATCTGAGTATGAAGATCAGAGTAAACTAATGTTTATAACGGAGACCATGTGGGCCACAGGGAGAGATGATGACACACCAGGACTGTCTTGATCACACCTCTCTAGGATGTTTCCATATACATTACCATATACAGGGACCAAATTGAGATCATATGGATATGATAAATACCAAATCTGGTATTTATTTTCATTAACAAATAGGAAATAAACAGGTTTTAGAATTTTGTTTAGAATAGCTAAAAAAAACATATATAATGAATATAAAATATTGTATAAGCAAATCATCACACATATTCACTAGTGGTGTCAGACTACGGGTGATGGTGGTCAAGTAGTTAAGGCTCTGGGTCGTTGCACGGAAGATCAGGGTTTAAGCTCCAGCACTGCCAAGCTGCCACTGTTAGGCCCTTGAGCAGGCCCATAACCCCACCTGCTTCAGGGGTGCTTTATCATGGCTGACCATAAGCTCTGTCCTCAGCCCCCAACAATGGGATATGCAAAGAAAGAATATCACTGTGCAGTAATGTATATGTGACAAAGACAACTTAACTTTTGGAAATTAAACATGTTCAACATATAGAAATATGCATTTAACCCTTCAAAAATGTTTTAACTCATTTCAGGCACCTCCTTTTTTTAATTTCCTATGACTGGCTGAATTTTGTTCTTGAGTGATTGTTGTTGTTGTTCTTTCACTGCTCCTTGTTTGTTTTATCTGGGCTTGGGACCGGCACAGAAAGGTAACTCTTCATTGATCTTGAATAATTAACATAGTTAAATGTAAAAATCATAAAAAAAAAACACAGAATTAGGAAATACTTCAAATGTGATGAACTCCCATTCATGCTTATGTCAGTAAGGGCATAGAAATTAAGGACATTTTAGCAAGTTCTTATTTTTTGTTTTAAATAAATTATTCACATTCACATCAGGTTCATAATTTGGAACAGAACTATGCTTTCAAAGTGACCTTGTAAGTCCACATCACTATCAGTGAAAATCAAGAAAATTAAAATAGTTCCTCAAAACATCCTCGTTACATGTTCAAATAACAGGGTTGAGTGAATTTTGTTCTTTTATAACCTACAATCATGACACAACCTCTGATTAAATGGATGGATAGGTAAAGTGTAGTCAAAAAGCTTTGGATAAGCAAACATTCTGTTAATGTTTTGTACACTGTATAGTCAAATGTATACCTAAACAATCACACATATATGTGCTAAGTGAACATCCCATTCTGGAGTTAGTCCCCCTTTGCTGTTATAATAAACTCTAGCTGGTGTGGAGATTTGCTTGTTTGTTTGGCATTATATTCATGGCTCTGTGAAGCCATGTCAAGCCATATCTTTATGGACCTTGCTTTGTGCACAGGGGTTTTGTCATACTAATAAAGGTTTGGGGCTCCATAGCTCCAGTGATGGAAAATCTTAATATTGCAGCATGCAAAGACATTCTAGACAATTCTGTGCTTTCAACTTTGTGGCAACACTTTGAGGAGAACCACATATGTGAGATGAATGTGATGGACAAGTGTCCACAAACCTTTAGCCATATAGTGTAGGGTGTCATGAAGCTTTGGGAATAGTGTAGTCCCTCAGAGAGAAGCAGAAAGCCACGTTGTGAAGTACAAATCAGAGAAGGTCCTTGTATGTCTGGACTTGTGTAGCTGCCACAGAATCAGTATGCATTCCTTGTGGGTATGCAAAGTGATTATCAAGTGTACATTTGTATATGTGTGTCATGTTGATTAATACAGTATATCTCCCTGTCCTACCCAAACGTAACTCCCAGCATCCCTCTCTCATCCGCCAGAACCTTCACTCTATCTCTCCTTCCTCTGTAGTTTCCTAAACTCTTTCATCTCTTCCTGACTACGACTCCTTTTCCTCCCTACCCCTAGACTCAGCTACAGACACTATTATCTCCTCTCTTTCATCAAACCATGGACCTTCTCTGCACTTTGTCCACTAAACGCAGGAAGACTTCTTGTCCTGCTCCTTGGCTGTCAGATGTGCTTCGCATCAATCAGAGAGAACTACGAACAGCAGAGAGGAAGTGGAAGAAATCTTGACTGGATGCAGGTCTCACCTCTTATCGTATGCTTCTGTCCAGATTCTCTTCGGACTTGACTTCTGCCAAGACTTCCTTCTACAAGGAAAAGCTTGAAGCTTCTGCACAAGATCCCCAAAAGCTCCACAACATCATCTCTGCACTACTCAACCCTCCAACTACACCTGCTCAATTCTCCCTGACTGCTGAAGATTTTGCCACTTTTTACACAGAGAAGATTGAGAAGATCTGCCAGACCTTCACGTCTGCCCCAACTTCATCTACATTACACAGCCAGGACTCAGCTATTCCTTCACTGAAGCATCTCTCAACCATAGCAGCAGAAGAGGTTTTTCAAATCATCCACTCCTGCAATCCTACCACCTGCCCACTGGATCAAATCCCTTCCACTATGCTCCAGACCATCTCACCTGACCTCCTGTCCTTCATCACCACAGTCATCAATGGATCCATAATATCAGGACAGGTACCAACTGCCTTTAAGCAAGCAAGGGTTATTCCTATACTGAAGAAACCTGCTTTGGATCCCTCTGACATCAATAATTACAGACCAGTATCACTTCTCTCCTTTCTTTCAAAAATTCTCAAACAAATTGTTTATAATCAGTTGTCTGATTATCTCTTGCAGAATAACCTCCATGATTCCAACCAGTCTGGCTTCAAAGCAACACATTCCACAGAGACTGCCCTTTTGGCAGTCACTGAGAAACTACATGCTGCTAGATCAGCCAAGCTTCATCGGTCCTCATCCTCCTTGACCTTACTGAAGCATTTGCATTTGACACGGTTGACTACAAGACTCTCTTGTCCACCCTCAGGAGTCTTGGAATTTGTGGAACAGCATGGGAATGGTTTGCTTCCTACCTGGATGGTCGCTCATATCAGGTAACATGGAAGGGATTGACATCTGCCCCACGCAGACTCTCTACTGGTGTCCCACAAGGCTCAGTACATGGTCCTCTCCTTTTCTCCCTCTATACCCACACTCTTGGAAAAGTTATATCCTCACACAGCTTTTCATACCACTGCTATGCTGATGACACCCAACTTATCTTCTCCTTCCCTTCCTCAGATACCACAGCTTCTTAGCGTGTCTGGAGGACATTTCATCTTGGATGACAGCTCATCAGCTGAAACTTAATCCCAGCAAAATTGAACTAATTGCTAATGTGACATGCTCATGTCGGTTTCTTCTGTACAACATTAGAAGAATTCAACCATTCCTATCCACACAGGCTACTCAAGTGCTTGTTCAGTCTCTGGTTATTTCGAAACTGGACTACTGCAACTCTTTACTGGCAGGTCTTCCTCTGAATTCAATTCCTCCATGCAGCTGCACGGCTTGTTTTCAACCTGCCTAAGTTCTCCCACACCACCCCAATGCTGCGCTTCCTCCACTGGCTTCTGGTAGTTGCACGCATCAGATTCAAAGCACTGATGCTTGCCTACAAAGCCAAGAATGGACCAGCATCATCTTACCTCAAAGATCTTATTACTCCTCGCACTGCACCTCGCTCCCTCCAATCCACTTGCACTGCCCAACTGGTCCCACCATCTCTCAGAACAAAAGGTAGGTATTCATTTAGATTCTTCTCTGTTCTGCCACCGAGGTAGTGGAATGAACTTGTTACAGGGAAGGAGGGCTCAGCACTAAAGGAGGGGGTGAGCACTGAGCTAGACCCGTTATCCAGATGGATAAAAGCAGGTCGAAGATTCAATCAGGGAGCCGGGCGGAATAATGAGCAGAAATAGGCAAAAGGAAATACCAACATGAAAACTGTCTGAAGCTGGGCACAAACCAGGGAGGTTTGACACCACACTAAATTTCCCAACACACTAACTGCTACACTAGTAGCATGTAAGCATGTAGCATGTAGTAGTATGTAAAAGGGAATAGGCGCATTAAAAGTGGTGCCGTGCATCAGCCCTAATTGCCTGCGCTGGGCTGAGCACTATAAAGAGGCATGCCAGTAACCGCGGATTTGCCTAAGCAGGCACGCACGACGTTACACTGACTGTCTTCAAGCGACGTCTTAAGACCTACCTTTTCCTGAAGCACTTAAACTAGCTCTTATCTTTCCCTGTTTCTGTATTGTTATATGTTCAAAAACAAAAAGTCTGTAACCTATTGAACTGGTGTTAATGTATTCAATGATAGAGACTTAAAGCACGTTTGTATGTTGCTCTGGATAAGAGCATCTGCCAAAAGCCAGAAATGTAAATTTAAGTATATGTCTTTATGGATATTTATGCCTCAATGGTTTGTGTTATAAGCGTAACATCACTGTCATAACATAAAGAAGTGTTAGAGCTAAAATCTGAACTACTCTGTATAGTAGTAACAGCTGGCAAAGCCATCTCCTGTAATGTGTTACACTTCATGAAATATGCAAGTCTCTCATCATTAAAAGGAGTTCTTTCTTTAGTACGCAAAGATAGACTTCTTCGACATAATCCATCTCAGTGCAGATTTCTGTAAAGTTTCTTTGTGACAATAACTAGTCTTATGAAACTGAACTATATTTGGAGCTGTGCATTGTTTTGCTTGCTTTTCTTCATTTAGGGCTTTGACTTAGTTTACATGGTAATGCACAGATGCACATACATGGAAAAAACAACATACATTTTCTTTAATTAAATAATAAAATAATAAAAATATTTATATAGAAGACAGATTGATTCACATAGTGTTTAAGTCATATTGCAGCTCCTTAATGTTTGGAAAAATCAGTTATTCTCTCAATGGGAGAGAATTAGCATTTTTATTATAATTATTTAGAATTAATTATAATTATTAGAATTATTATATACATGTTAATATATGCATTATATATTCATATAATCTGAATACTTGTTTAATTTGATGCAGTCATGGTATGAACGACTCACTGGCTTAGCAAGTCTTTTAAACCCTCTGATCAAATCACATTGACTGCAGGTTTAATTTTGTGTGGCCTATAACACAAATAATATCTGAATAAGGGTCACATGGCATCATCTCTGAGACCATAGATGAGTGGACTCGTATGAAAAGAGAGCTATTCCACTCATCATATACTGTAAAGTTCTCTCTCTATGGTGGCAAATAGAAAAGAGGTGAGGCACAGGCCTAGCTGAATGAGATGCAGAAGCACAGTCTTGTGAGCTTTTGTAGCTGATTCTTTATTAGAGAAAATAGACCTGGCTGTGAGCATAATGCTGACATAAGTGAAAAGGATGATCACTGTGAAGATTCAAGAAGCTTTATTGTCATTTCAACCACATATAGCTGACGCAGTACATAGTGAAATGAAACAACGTTTCTCCAGGACCTGGTGCTACATAAACATACAACAACAAGTTCAACACAAAACAACAAACAACACCACAGAGCTAGGACAGAAGATTGTCTTAGCCACGTAAAGTGCACAGTGTGCAGCTAGGTGCAAACAGAGCATAGACAAGACAGTGCAAAAGACAATAAATACAATAAAGACAACACAAAAGAACACAGGACACTTAGCACCGAAAAAGAAAGAAAAGAACGTGTAATGGAATGCAAGTGAAATAAAATAAGATAAAATGAAATGATGTAAAAAAAAATATATTGTGCAAAAATATTGTGCAAAAGTACAACAGCAGGTAGTACAAATAAAAATAAACATAAATATAACTATAGCAGCGGATGACAGGTAGAGGTAGTGCAAAAAGTAGTGAACAATATAAATTGTGTGTGTGTGTGCGTCCACACAGTCAAGAGAGAGAGTGTGTGTGTATATGTGTGTGAGAGAGTCAGAGAGTTGTATACAGTTCAGTCCTGAGTGAGAGAGTGTGTGTGTGTGTGTGTGTGTGTGTGTGTGTGTGTGTGAGAGTGTAGAACAGTTCAGTCCTGGTTGTTGAGGAGCCTGATGGCTTGAGGAAAGAAACTGTTACACAGTCTGGTTGTGAGGGCCCGAATGCTCCGGTACCTCTTTCCAGATGGCAGGAGGGTGAAGAGTGTATGTGAGGGGTGTGTGGGGTGTGTAAGAGTGTGTGTGAGGGGTGTGTGGGGTGTGTAAGAGTGTGTGTGAGGGGTGTGTGGGGTGTGTAAGAGTGTATGTGAGGGGTGTGTGGGGTGTGTAAGAGTGTGTGTGAGGGGTGTGTGGGGTGTGTAAGAGTGTGTGTGAGGGGTGTGTGGGGTGTGTAAGAGTGTGTGTGAGGGGTGTGTGGGGTGTGTAAGAATGTGTGTGAGGGGTGTGTGGGGTCAGCCACAATGCTGTTAGCTTTGCGGATGCAGCGTGCGGTGTAAATGTCCATGACAGAGGGGAGAGAGACTCCAGTGATCATCTCAGCTGTCCTCACTATCTGCTAAAGGGTCTTGTGATCCGAGACAGTGCAGTTCCCAAACCAGGCAGTGATGCAGCTGCTCAGGATGCTCTCGATGGTCCCTCTGTAGAACACAGTCAGGATGGGGGAAGGGAGATGGGCTTTCCTCAGCCTCCTCAGGAAGTAGAGGTGCTGCTGGGCTTTCTTGGTGATGGAGCTGGTGTTGAGTGACCAGGTGAAGTTCTCCGCCAGATGGACACCAAGGAATTTGGTGCTCTTGACGATCTCCACCGAGGATCCGTCAATGAACAGCTTGTCGACATTCAGGAAGAGGTTGTTGGCTCTGCACCAGGCTGTTAGATGTTGCACATCCTCTCTGTACGCTGACTCGTCGTTCTTGCTGATGAGACCCACAACGGTCGTGTCATCAGCGAACTTGACGATGTGGTTGGAGCTGTGCATTGCTGCACAGTCGTGAGTCAGCAGAGTGAACAGCAGTGGCCCTGAGGAGCTCCAGTGCTCAGTGTGGTGGTGCTGGAGATACTGCTCCCGATCCGGACTGACTGAGGTCTCCCAGTCAGGAAATCCAGGATCCAGTTGCAGAGAGAGGTGTTCAGGCACAGCAGACTCAGCTTCTCAATCAGCTGCTGAGGGATGAGTGTGTTGAATGCTGAACTGAAATCTATGAACAGCATTCGAACGTAGGAGTCTTTACAGTCCAGGTGTGTGAGGGCCAGATGGAGGGTTGTGGTGATGGCGTCATCCATGGAGCGGATAGGACGATACGCAAACTGCAAGGGGTCCAGCGAGGGTGGTAGCTGTGAATTGATGTGCCTCATGACGAGCCTCACGAAGCATTTCATCACAATTGGTGTGAGTGCGACGGGACGATAGTCATTGAGGCAGGAAACTGTAGACTTCTTTGGCACAGGGATGATGGTCATTGTCTTGAGGCACGTTGGGATGAAGGAGCTGCTCAGCGAGATGTTGAAGATGTCAGTGATGACATCTGCTAGCTGCTCTGCACACTCCCTGAGAACTCTGCCAGGAATGTTGTCTGGTCCAGCAGACTTCCGTGGGTTAACTCTGCATAGAGTTCTCCTCACGTCAGCTGTGGTGAGACAGAGCACTGGGTCATTAGGAGGAGGGATGGTCTTCCTCTCTGTTGTGTTGTTCTGTGCCTCAAACTGAGCGTAGAAGTCATTCAGCACATCTGGAAGGGAGGCATCACTGTCACAGGCAAGTGAAGTTGTCCTGTAGTTAGTGATCACCTGGATGCCCTGCCACATGCGCCGGGAGTCTCTGCTGTTCTGGAAGTGGCCCTGGATTCTCTGGGCATGTGCGCGCTTCGCCTCTCTGATGTCTCGGGACAGTTTGGCCTTTGCTATTTTTAAGGCCGCCCTGTCCCCTGATCTGAAGGCAGAGTCTCTCGACTTCAGGATAGCACGCACTTTCGCAGTCCACGGCTTCTGGTTGGAGCGTGTTGTGATGGTCTTGGAGATGGTCACGTCATCGATGCATTTCCCGATGTAGGGACGAACATGCTGGTGCCGTGTACTTCTCCTCCAAGTCAGTTGAGTCACCGTTGGTTGCAGCCTCCCTAACCATGTCCCAGTCAGTGCACTTGAAACAGTCCTGAAGAGCAGAGATGGCTCCTTCTGGCCAGGTTTTAACCTGTTTCAGAACCGGTTTAGAACGTCTGACGAGTGGTCTGTATGCTGTAATCAACATAACAGAGATGTGGTCTGAGTAGCCGAGGTGGGGGCGAAGCTCCGCACGATACACGCCGGGAATGTTTGTGTAAACAACATCCAGCATGTTCGTCCCTCTCGTAGCAAAGTCCACATACATCAGTATTTAGGGAGCACTGTTCTTACCGCACAGAGCTGCATTCCTGTCGGCACAAAACACGGTTAGCCCGGCTAGCTGAATGGCGGCGTCCGGAACTCTGTCGCTGAACCACGTCTCCGAGAAAACAAAGACGCAGCAGTCTCTGAACTCACGCCATGTAGTTCGCTGGAGTCGGATGTAGTCCAGTTTATTATCCAGTGAGCAGACGTTGGACAAGATGATGGAAGGGAGTGCGGGCCAGCTAGGGTTTGTTGTTAGCCTAGCACGGACACCCGCTCGTTTACCGCGCTTCCACTTCGAACACCGCTTGCGACGTCCTCTTTCCCGGCCACCGGCATCAGGCGACGCCGAGGACTGAAGGCCTGGTCTTTGCAGCAAGCCGAGTCCACGAAGTTTGCAGAGTACATCATCATGCAAGTTAGTAACTGCATGATTTCTGTACTGTAATATTGTCTGGCGGTCATATACATGAACACCACTGTCTTTGGCGTCCATGCACTTTTAATTTCACGCTAAAACAAAAAGAAAGCACCATTTAGGGTTCCAGAGTGGCCGCTGCGTGCTACTGCCGCGCCGCCATCTTGGAACACTTCAAAAAACTTCACAGGTACAAAAAAGAGGAGATCAAATCCTTGAGTCTTATTGGCCTGCCACTTGGCCACAAAAAGTTTCTCTCTCATGCAAAATGTTATCTTAAGTAACTGGCTTGGATCGGTGACTAAATCATACATGATATCTGTCACAATATTCAGTGAGCTGAAAGACTAACAGTGAGCAGAAGGCTCTGGCTACAGTGGCAAGGGCAAGAGGCATGGAGTACATTATAGTTGTGACCAGGAGGAGAACGGAATCATTGAAAAGCATGTGGGCAAACAGAATGCAAACCCTCTACCTTGTAGACCTGCTCGTAGGTGAACGACAGCTTGGAGTCTGTGATGTTGACTGTTGCCATATGCTGCAGACAAACAGAATAAAGTCTTATGAAGACTACATCTTCAAAAAACAAGTAGACATGGGTAATTACACCATAATATGCAATAATGAAGTTAAAGCTAAAAGACATTTGAAACATAGATGTAGTGTTCTTTACAACAGTCTACATTATATGGCCCAAAGAATGTGGACATCTGACCATTAAAACTCATACACAGGCCTTCCCCAAACAGTTGCCACAAAGTATGAAGCACATAATTGGTACAGACCATCTTTGTATACTGTATCATTAAGATTTTCATTCAGTGGAACCAATTGATATATCCCTGTTCCAGCATAACAATGATCATGTGCACTAAATGAGGTCAATAAAGATATGGTGTGCCAAAGGTTGGAGTGGAGGAGGATGAGTGGCCTGCTCAGAGCCATGACTTCAACTCCACTTAACACTTTTGGGATGATTTGAAACACAAACATCTTGCCAACCTTCCTTGCCATTATTATTTTTATAGCACAAAGTGGAGACTAAAGCTGAAATAAGATGTTCAATAAGTACATATAGGCAATGATGGTCAGATGTCTACAACCTTTAGTTCATGTAGCATATGTGCATGTTTCAGATAAATAACTTAAAACATTAATAAAACATACAAAATCTGCAACACCAATTCTGATATTTAAAAAAATCATTGCCATCCCTTTCAACCCTGTTACTCATTTAAGAGCAAAGTGCAGCCACTGTCAGCAAAGACACTTTGTAAAAAATGAGATAATGTTATCTGAGATTGGTTAATACATCATTTGTATAGTTGAATCTTTGCCTTTCTACATACAATGGTAAAAAATAATTTTAAAGAATAAAGTTTCATTTAGAAGAGCTAAATCTTGAAACTTGAAATGAAATCTAAATCAAGAAATCACCCATATCAGACATTTGCATTCTTAAGACATATATCAAACCTGGATTATAGGTAGAACAAACACCACAGACTTTCAGACTCTCATGTGTGCCATCTGCTGGTCTCTCAGCAAACAGAAAAGAACCTTGTATTTCTGGACTTTAGTAGTCTCCACAGGTCCAGACTACATCCCTTGTGGGTATGCAAATTGAACAAGTGTGTGCATGTGTGTGTATGTGTTTGAGCAAGTTAATAGCACAGTGATTGTTTTTAACCACAGAGGTAATTTATGATATGTAGCTAAGAAATTAACGACGTGAATTTTTTACTATGTCATAGGTTGTATAAGGAGAACGGTAATGTAAATACAGGATATGTCTTTATGGACATTTTGGTTCCATGTCTTTTGTAAAAAGCTCAAACAAGCAAGAAATGTAATACCACTGACAAGCTTTACAGCTAAAATCTGAAATACTCTGTATAATAGCAAAACTTTTAACATGAAATAACATGTTAATGTTCTTTTCTGAATACAGGTAGATCTGCTCTTAGACGAACAATAGCTTGGAGTCTGTAATGTTGATGCTGCAGAACACAATATAGTCTTATGAAGTTTCATACTACATCTTCCAAAAACAGGTAGACATGGGTGATTCCACAAATTGCAATCTGTCCTACTGATATTACATTTGCAACTATTTATTAAGTCAAGTAAGTCAAAGATAAAAGACTTAAAAGATAAAAGATGAAACATAGTTATAGGTTTCTCTACACAGCCTACATTACATGGCCAAAAGTTTGTGAACACCTGACTATCAACCCCACACAAAGGCCTTCCCCAAACCATTGCCACAAAGTTTGGAGTTCCTGTGCACTAAATGAGGTCCATAAAGATGATGTGACAAGGTTGGTGTGGAAGATCTTGAGTGGCCTGCTCAGTTCCATGGCCTCAACTCCACTGAACATTGTTGAGATGAAATGAAACACAAATGTCTTGTTACCTGTCTGACATCACTGCCAGACCTCACTGTTGCTCTAATGGTTGAATTGGCCAAATTAATTGTCCATTATTATGAGCTAAGAAATAAAAGATATGTGATCTTTTACTAAGACATTGGTTGTATAGGGAGATGTTACATTACCTGCTATTTCCCCTCATGCCCAGCCGTGGGAACCCTCGCCCAAATTCTGAGTCATTTGAACACATGCACACCAATGCTACGGCATACTGATTCAGTTTTGTTGGCCTTTTTGATTAAACTCTTTAATCTGTACAACCCTACTCATCCCTTGTTACAGGATACTTCGTCACCGATGGGACAGCGGATGAAACCCAGCTTCAGGCCTTGTTAACCCAGCAAGGACAAACCCTAGCCGCCTACCAGGAGCAACTACCGACCATCCAGACTGCCAACAATCAACTCCTCCAAATCCTAGCTAACATTACCAGGTCTCTGAGCGAATCAGTTCATATGGTGCTACCCATTAAGTTCAATGGCTTTGCAAGGTGTTCCCCTGGCAATGTGAAGACTTTTTTGCTCATCAACCGGAAATCTCCCAAAAAGATTCCACAAATGTGCTTTACTTCTTATGCTACTCACTGGGCAAGCTCTGGATTGGGCAACAGCAGTTTGGGATTGGGACCCCCAAGTATGAACCTTTTATTCACAATTTACCCAGTTGTCTCTGGACATTTTCAAACACCCTGCCAGTGGTTGTTATACACTATATTGCCAAAAGTATTCACTCACCTGCCTTGACTCGCATATGAACTTAAGTGACATCCCATTCCTAATCCATAGGGTTCAATATGACGTCGGTCCACCCTTTGCAGCTATAACAGCTTCAACTCTTCTGGGAAGGCTGTCCACAAGGTTTAGGAGTGTGTTTATGGGAATTTTTGACCATTCTTCCAGAAGCACATTTGTGAGGTCACACACTGATGTTGGACGAGAAGGCCTGGCTCTCAGTCTCCACTTTAATTCATCCCAAAGGTGTTCTATCGGGTTGAGGTCAGGACTCTGTGCAGGCCAGTCAAGTTCATCCACACCAGACTCTGTCATCCATGTCTTTATGGACCTTGCTTTGGTCACTGGTGCACAGTCATGTTGGAACAGGAAGGGGCCAGCTCCAAACTGTTCCCACAAAGTTGGGAGCATGGAATTGTCCAAAATGTCTTGGTATGCTGAAGCATTCAGAGTTCCTTTCACTGGAACTAAGGGGCCAAGCCCAGCTCCTGAAAAACAACCCCACACCATAATCCCCCCTCCACCAAACTTTACACTTGGCACAATGCAGTCAGACAAGTACCGTTCTCCTGGCAACCGCCAAACCCAGACTCGTCTATCAGATTGCCAGATGGAGAAGCGCGATTCGTCACTCCAGAGAACGCGTCTCCACTGCTCTAGAGTCCAGTGGCGGCGTGCTTTACACCACTGCATCCGACGCTTTGCATTGCACTTGGTGATGTATGGCTTGGATGCAGCTGCTCGGCCATGGAAACCCATTCCATGAAGCTCTCTGCGCACTGTTCTTGAGCTAATCTGAAGGCCACATGAAGTTTGGAGGTCTGTAGCGATTGACTCTGCAGAAAGTTGGTGACCTCTTCGCACTATGCGCCTCAGCATCCGCTGACCCCGCTCCGTCAGTTTACGTGGCCTACCACTTCGTGGCTGAGTTGCTGTCGTTCCCAAACACTTCCACGTTCTTATAATACAGCTGACAGTTGACTGTGGAATATTTAGGAGCGAGGAAATTTCACGACTGGATTTGTTGCACAGGTGGCATCCTATCACAGTTCCACGCTGGAATTCACTGAGCTCCTGAGAGCGACCCATTCTTTCACAAATGTTTGTAAAAACAGTCTGCATGCTTAGGTGCTTGATTTTATACACCTGTGGCCATGGAAGTGATTGGAACACCTGATTCTGATTATTTGGATGGGTGAGCGAATACTTTTGGCAATATAGTGTATATCAGTCCAAATGCTACACCTTCGCCAGGGCACTGATATGGCAGCAGACTATGCAGTGAAATTTCGCACACTGGCAGCACAAAGCAGCTGAAACGACCCAGGCTTCAACACCTCATGCCCGACCAAATTTGTTCCTGGCTCAGAAGGCCTTGCTCTCATACCATGTTTAATCTCCCAAGCCCAGGAACATCAGAGCCCATGCAGATAGGCCACAACTGAATCTCACCTGAAGAACACCAAGCCACCAACATCTCTAACTGTGCTGCTACTGTGGCCAAGCCAGTAATCGATGCGCCATCTGCTCAGAAAAATATAAGTTTTCACTTACCCATATAGATTTGCTGTGGTAATCTTTCTTATGATGTCTCAGCCCTAGTTGATTCTGATTCAACATAATCCACCACAAGCTTGTCCAAGAGCTCATTCTCCACCACCAACAATCACACTGTCCCACTAAAGATAACACAAGTGGATAACCAGCCAATAGGGGATGGATTCATTACTCACCAGACGGTACCCATAACACTACAGATCAGCCTCTTTCATATGTACTGTTCGTCACCTTGTCGCCAGCTAACCAAATCATCCTGGGCTTTCTCTGGCTCCAAACCCGCAATCTGCAGATCTCATTGACCAACAAAGAACTCACACACTGGCCCAATGTTTTAGGAACATCACCACCCTGCATCACCACCCTGCATTGTCAGAGTACCTCTGTGGAAAGTCCCAATATATGCCCAGGAGTTTGCAGCCCACAAGAGTATTGCGACCTGAAAGAGGTTTGTTGGTAAATCACAATTACCACCTCATCTTCCTTGGGACTGCGTTATTGAGATTCTGCCTAACTTAACACTTCCTATAGGCCAACTTTACCCATTGTTCCCTTCTGAAACCTGAGTTATGGAGGAATATATTGAGAAAGCACTGGACAGAGGCTTCTTTAGGCCCTTCTTTAGGCCCTGGTTCTTTACATCACCTGCAGCTTCTGGATTCTTCTTTGTGGAGAAAAACCTTATAAAGACGTTCATGGACTTAATGGGACAACCATTCATCACCCCATTCTCTACCATTGGTGTGAATGGCCCTAGAACAGCTTGAAGAGGCCAAAATATTCATGAAACTGGACTTACGGAGCACATATAACCTCATAAGAATACAAGAAGGGGATGAATGGAAAACAGTTTTCACAACCAGCGGTCACTATGAGTACTTGGTGATGCTCACTAATGTACCAGCAGTTTTCCAGATGTTTGTTAATGAAATCATTAAAGATCTCATTACTGTATCATACTTTACATTGGAGACATTTTAATACATTAATTAAAACACATTGAAAAGTCTGGTACTGAAATGACTACTCAATGTGAATTCCACCAACACACCATAACCTTTCTGTGGTATTTTATCAGCAACTAGGGTGTAGAAATGGTCTCCAGTGAAGTCAGTACCATGAGTGAATGGCCCACTCCTTCCATCATCATGGAATTACAATGCTTTCTGGGGTTCACAAACTTTAACAGACAATTCATTAGAGGTTCAAATTCAAATTTTATTGGTCACATACGAAATCATACACAGTACGACATGTAGTGAAATGCTTTTTTCGACTGTCTTACATAAAAAAGAAATAGTAAAAAAGAAAAGAAAAGAAAGAAAAGTTAAAGGACATGAAAAATAGGGGATATAGTTAAGAATATATAGGGAAAAGTAGGGAAAATTAAATGGTGGAAATCACAAAAGAAAATAACTTGAAAGTCAAGTGTCAGATATGCATATGCAAATATATGTCTATGCATGTATATATAAATATATATGTATATAATATAAATATATATATAATAATTATAAAAAAAATAATAATAATAGTAATATAATATATAATGTATACAAATATAAAACTGCTATATAAACTAAATATAAAAAAAAATAAAAACAAAAATATAATACACTAATATAATACAGTACAATATAGTATATATATAGTATATGTGAAAAATAAAACAATATAAGTAAATATATGTGTAGACTATAATATATAGAATGTAAAGTATATGCATATATGTAGATAAAAAGGTCAACTTTGAAATGGTCTAGCAAATGAATACAGTATGTACAGTGTGCATATGTAAGATAAATATATAAATATATTTGTAGATGTATATATAAGGCAAATATAAATGTCCAATTGAACAGGGAGTAAAGTGTCAGTGCAGTGTGCACACAAAGATGTACAGAAAAGATGTACAGTGTGAGTGTTATTGTGTGTACAGGGTAGTGCAGAGTACAAAGTAGTGCAATTATTGCATGTGCAACAATCAGATGAGGTAGAATGTTATGTCGTGTGGGGGTAAGTCCAGAAAGTCCAGATTGTAGGTGTACTGGTTGAGGGCCTGAATGGCCTGCGGGAAGAAGCTCCTCCTCATTCTCTCTGTGTTCACCTTCAAGGAATGGAAACGTTTCCCTGACCTCAACAGAGAGAAGAGTCCATTGTTGGGATGACTGAGGTCCTTCATAATCTTCCTGGCTTTGGTCCAGCACCGCTTGCTGTATATAGTGTCCAGGTCAGGAAGCTCGGTGCGGATGGTTACAGTACATGTAACCATCTCACAGCTTTGCTTTGAGGAAATCCAAAAAAGCTACAATGGTCAGAGGCAGCTCATCTGGCCTTTGAATAACTAAAGTGCCACTTCACTACCACACCCATTCTACAACACTCCGACCCAGATCGCCTGTTCACAGTGGAAGTGGATGCCTCCTGTTGCAGGAGAGGGGTCATGCTTTCTCAATCCATGGAGACCCCAAAAAACATTGGCCACTCACTGGCCATAAGTATATACAGAGCACCAGGTGACTTAACCCACGCCAAGCACGCTAGACCCTATTCTTCACCAGCTTTAACTTTGTCATTACCTACCATCCTTGGTCAAAGAAATAGATTCTGAACCCATCCTGCACCCCTGCATCATTCTAGCTACTATATGCTGGGATATAATGGAGGAAATTCGTCAAACTAAACAGGCCGAGGAACCACCTGCCAAATGTCCCCTAACACGAAAATATGTATCAACTGCCCTATGCCAGCGAATCATGGAGTGGGTTCACACCGCTCACAGTACTGGACACCCAGGTGTTCAGTGAACTACACAACTTCTCTACAATGTTTTTCGGTGGCCCTCCCTAGCCACTGATGTTAATACTTATTGGGATGCCTGTCCCACTTCCGCCCAAGTCCATAGCCCCTGTCAGTTACCGGCAGGTCTCCTAGAATCTCTCCCTGTATCCTGACGCCCATGAGCACATCTGCCAGTGAATTTTGTCAATGATCTCCGCACTTCTCACTGGTTCCCTTTCGAGAGAACTCAATGCTGCATCATGACTGACACTATGGGAACACTTTATTGAGTAAGTTGTGTCTGAAGCTCTGTGTGCACACATGCCAATTTAAAGGCTCAGATAGGACACGTGACAAAGGGAATACATGCCAATAAGTCCATAAAAGGGCATCTACATCACATTACTCCAGCTTCTTTGTCTTCAGGAAGCTCTCTGTGTATGTGTGTCGATTGTTTGTCTGGCCTGTGTAGACTAGGGAAAAAGAAGATATTTAAAAGATATTATATATAAGAAATGTTATGGCGAGCAAGAATTTTAAGGTGTATGAGGTGTATACATCGGTGCCCCCATTTTATCATGGAGACCGACACACATGACGTTTGTTTGGGAGAAGAGCATGCTCCGGTTGGCTCTTGAGAGAGCTGGCTGTGTGCATTGCAAGAGGCTTCCTCTCCATAAGCTTCCATCCTGCTTAGCTGTATTTTCTGGCCAAGTTTCTGTGCCTCGTGGCTCTGGTCCCACGTCAGCTGAAGAGGAGTTCACAGGTTAGTTGGCAGAAGCAGAACAAGAGACAGTTCTTTCCCTTTCTCTTGTCCTCTCCCTGACGCCGATATCCCCGCTTTGGTTTCAGAAGCTTGCACTTGCACTGCATGAAAAGTGTGATTTACGTCAGTTAATGACACTGTAAATTGCCACAGAATTTCAGGTTAACGACTGTTCACAGGAATGTGCAGGCAGCACAGATAATTGTTGGGAACTGCCAAAAATTGACGTGGAATAGGCTTGGCAGTTGACCCCCCCGTGTTCCTATCACCTTGGCCTGGGTTTAGCTTTCATATGTAAATGACTACAGTGAGCTATACAAATGCAAACCAGGGTAGTGTGGGGAGGGGTGACTCTTCCATGTTAATCAGTTATTTTCCATGTTAATCAGTTTTTGTCCTGACCAGCCTAACCAGTTTTAAAAACTGTTTTTATTTCTGCAATGTCGTGGCTGACAGCTCCGCTTATACAGAGATCTCATTCAATGAAAGTTCTGCGCATTATTAATATTAGCTGGTATTTTGTTGTTCCCAAGAAAGACAATTTTGGACCTGCAGCTTTGAACTGTGCACTGAAGATGTTCAAGTTCAAGATGCTGTTTCAACCCGGGAGGCATGGGTTGTGTTGTGTGTCCTGTCCTGTGTTTTGTGCTTGCCTCTGCAGATGGTCCACTCTGCATTCCAGCCCGGGCTTTCCAGATGATCTAGCTACTCCACCTCCAAATAGGAATGGCGACCCTATAAAGCCAGGATGGAGGCCAGCTCTGGCAGCTTTTTGCTCATTAGAATCTGGTGGTTGTGTTCTGTATCATGGTTTTGCTGTTGCTTTTGCTAATCCGGTCTGATCCTTGCCTGTCTTGACATTGAGTTTGATCCATGCCCTATTTTTGTGTTGGTTGCCTCGGTCGTATATATATTTTTGTAAATATTGCTACTTTGTATATCTAACCGGTAGTAGGGGTGTGTGCCATTTTTGTTGGGGAGTGGGTATTTTTGTCTCTGTTTTCTCAGTAGGGAGTTTAAGGAAGGTAAATGTCTTTGTTGTTTTTTCTGTGTAGGTTAGCTAGCTTCTACCCAGAGGGTTTCTGTTTGTTATTTTGGCCTTGGTCCACCCTGAAGTCCTCTCCGGTTCACTGTATGGTGTATGTATATCGCTACATTTATAATATATCCACTTTATTTCACCACTGTCTGTGTGTCGTTACTCTCCCTATGTCTGGTCCATCCCATACATATATATGTTAAACCCCGTGCCATTTCTCACGCTGTGCGTCCCAACCCTAGACTGGGTCGTAACAGAATTGGGGGCTCGTCCGGGATCGGAATAGGGGGAGGTTTTTTTTTTTTTGGCGCTTCCAGTTTTTTTTGTTTTTTCTTTTTTCCAGTATTCCGCAGGTTGAGTGCTCCTTTTTCCCTTCGCTTGATTAATACTGCGGCTAGGTCGGTATTCAGAGTATGGCAGCATTTGATTTGGTTACATTTACATTGTGTCTGACCTTAGAGGAATTTGATAAGTGTTGGAAAGACCATTTGCTACTTATAGCCGACTTCTTTCATATTTCGGTTCCGTGGGCCAATAGTAAGAAGGAGGTTAAAGCTGTGCTGTATGAGGCATTAGTGGAGCAGCAGATCTTACCTGAATAGGAGGTGCTTCCAGGTGTCACTACTCGGCCACCTCAGGCTTCTGGCGCTGCAGGTGCCAATCCGGAGCCTGGAGGTTGGTGGGTTGATGAAGCCTACTTTGAGCAGCCTCGGATCTGCTCATTAGATCCCGGAATGCAGATGGCTCTGAAAGAGCTGGAAATAAAGTGGCAGGAATATCAGTTGCAGTTGCTGCGCGTTCGGGAGAAGGAGTTGGATGCGGAAGGGAGGAAGCTCAACATGGCTGTTCCGCATTGGACGCCAGTGCCCCTTCCACGGAAATTCTGCCCTCCGGCAGCAGCATCCCCTACTCCCGCCGGGGCTGATGTCTCCAGCGCACCAGCGTCACCACTTGCTCTGCTCCCAACCTCACCGGTAAGCTATCCTGCTTTTGATGTTAGCCGACATGTTGGTTTAGTCCCTGTATTTAGAGAAGACGAAGTTGATGCTTATTTTTCTGTGTTTGGGCGAATAGCCACAACGTTAAACTGGCCTAGAAGTTTGTCGACACTGTTATTGCAATGTAAATTGTCAGGAAAAGCACAAGAAGCCTGCTCAGCTCTCTGAGTCTGGAATATGAAGTTGTTAAGGCTACTGTTCTTTGCGCATATGAGCGTGTGCCTGAAGCTTACAGGCAGAGTTTTAGAAACTCTGGTAAAGAAGACCGCCAAACCTATGTTGAGTTCGCTCGCGAGAAATCCACCCTGTTTGAGAAATGGTGTTCGGCGAGTGGTGTGTGCACCTTTGAACAGCTTAAAGAGCTGATTTTGCTGGAAGAATTCAAGTCCTGTCTTCCCAACCAGCTAGTAGTGTATTTGAATGAGCAGAAGATTGATGTACTGTCTAAAGCCGCTGTACTGGCTGAGTTTGTACTGACGCATAAAACTGTGTTTACTGCCCCTTCCCCTCGTAAAGACCTGTCATTGTGCTCATTAAAGAGTAAACCTTCACAGACTCGCACATCCACTGGTTCACCTTCAGACATTCGTGAATGTTTTTATTGCCATGAACAAGGACATTTAATTGCTACGTGTCCCATGTTAAAACGTAAAAGTACAAGACAGCAAGCTCCAATCAAGAAGGTTAACGCCGTGGATGTATTTTCAGTTTCTGCACCCAGTCCTACTGTGGAGCCTATATTTGAATCATTTGTTTCTTCCGGCCAGGTGTCATTAGGTGTTGGTGACGTGAAGCATCATGTTAAGATACTGAGAGACACTGGTTCTGCTCAGTCTTTTGTATTAGAGAGTGTATTACCCTTTTCAGAAGCGTCATATGCAGGCAGTGATGTATTCAAGGCATTGAACTGACTGTAATTCGTGTGCCTCTACACAATGAGTATTTGGAAACTGATGGTTTCTTAGGTCTGGTCAAGGTTGCTGTTCGTTCAGCTCTTCCGGTCAGCGGTGTTTACCTCATTCTGGGTAATGATATAGCTGGCAGCAAAATGTATTCCTTACCTGAAGTGGTGTCAGAGCCTGTGAATAACAATCCCGATGTTGCTGTCCAGTATCCTTCTGTGTTCCCTACTTGCGTGCCCAGCGGACAATGTTGGGTGATGTGGTAGACTTGTCTGATTCTTTCTTATGTCGTGAGGAGGATTTGATAGAAAATGTCTCTAAACCTTCTGCAGATGTATCACCTAAAGATAACAGCAGTGTTATTAATGTATCAGATGTTGAAGTGCCAACATCACGTGACCAGCTAGTTGCTGCTCAAAGGGCAGACCCCTCTTTGGCTCACTGTTTTGAATCTGTCGTGGAGAAATCTGCATTGATGAACTATCCTGTTGCTTATTGTATTGAGAATCAGGTTTTAATGAGGAAATGGTCCCCTGCCAGTCATACAGATGGTCGACTGGATGTGTTCCAGGTGGTAGTTCCCTGTTCCCTTATAAACAAGGTTTTAAACTTGGCTCATGACCATACCTGCTCTGGACATGCAGGGGTTCGGAAAAATTACTTGCGGGCATTGAAGTATTTTGTTTGGCCAGGCATGAAGGGTGATGTAGCATGTTATTGCCAAACCTGTCACACACTTCAGGTAGTAGGTAAACATAATCAGATCATCCCACCTGCACCACTACAGCCTATTTCTATTCAGACTGAGCCCTTTGAGCATATAATAGTGGATTGTGTTGGTCCCCTACCAAAGACCCGTTCTGGCAATTGTTATTTGCTGACACTTGTGTGCTGCTACTCATTTCCCAGAGGCCATTCCAATGCGTACTCTTAAAAAATGATTCCATACTGGGACAGACATTGACCGCCGTGTGGTGGCATGGGTATTGACATTCCCATAGCATCAGGCATGATGCAGCGTTGAGTTCCCTCAAATGGGAGCCTTTAAATTTGCGTGTGTGCACAGAGATTCAGACACACAGAGAAACATCCTCAATGAAGTGTTCCCATAGCGTCAGTCATAACGCAGCATCTCATTCCCTTCTCAGGGAACCGGGTTACATACATAGCCAGGTGTAATTTACTGCTATCCTTGTAGCAGTGGATTGGTTGTCAAACACATGCAAGCTCATTCCACTGAATAAAATCCCCCACAGCCATGGAAACAGACACAGTCTTATTTGAACACGTCTTTCATTCTTATGTCATTCCAGGGAATGTAGTCTCCAATCGGCAGGTGCAGTTCACTTCACATGTGTGGAGAGCATTTTGCAACAAACTGGGCATCAGCAATCTCACCTCCAGCTACCACCCTCAATCAAACGAGCAGGTGGAACACCTTTCCCCAAGAACTGGGACAATACCTACATACCTACTATAGCAGGGAACAATAGCGGTGGAGCAAATTCCTCCGTTGGGCAGAATATGCGCAGAACTCCCTCACTAGTACCTCATCTGGTCTCACCCCATTCCAATGTGTACTAGGCTACTAGCCCTCTATGTACCCATGGTCAAGGGATCCTTCGAATATAGCTACAGTGGATGTCTAGTTTCACCGGAGCTGAGAGGTATGGGAGAGCACTCATGTACACCTCGAGCAGTTTGCACACCTGAAATACCAGCCATTACAAAGAGTTTGGCTGTCCAGCAAGAACCTATGCCTCAAACTCCCATTTTGTAAGCCTAGTTCCCTTTATGTTGACCCATTCAAAATCCTCCAAAAAGTAAACCCAGTGACATACCGATGGAGCCCCTGCCTATATGCCTATATTCCATTATCAACTCCAGAAGAAGGAGATAACTGCAATAACTTGTGAACTGGGAAGGATACAGGCCAGAGGAACAATCATGGGTCAACCCCAATGACATATTAGATCTGTCCTTAATTGCCGAATTCCACCAGGCACATCCTGATGGCCAACTCACAGACCTTGAGGCTGACCAAGAAGGAGAACACTGGGAGGTGTTCCTAGGGGGGATTCTGTTACAACATTCCCCGCTATTTTCCCTCATAGCCAGCAGAATGAACCCTCAGCAGAATTCAGAGACTTCCAAAGTGTCACTTCTGCCATCCTACATATGGTATTACGGACATTTAAACATTCACACGCCAATGTTATGGCACACAGTATCAATTGTGTTCCACTATGTACCGAGCCTTGCATTATGGCCATTGTTTGACATTGTGTATATCTTATTTTCTGTTACTTAGATTATAGCTCTTTTTTGGATTTGGCCTTTTGGTTTGTTTGCTCTGCTGACTGTTTCTTTCAAGTCTTTGGTTGTTCATCTCTTGTCTGTTTTTATGTTTTGCCTCTGCCTGTCGATTCTTCTTTGCTTGCCTTCTTGATTAAACTCTTTACACCACACATGGACCCTACTCATCCTTAGTTACAGGAGAACAGTAATGTAAATACAGTATATGACTTTACGGACATTAATGCCTCAATGTTTGGTGATATAAGCTGAAACAAGCAACAGATGCAATAGCACTAACATTGCATATAGAAGTGTTACAGCAAAAATCTGAACAACTCTGTGTAATAGTAACAGCTTCATGAAATAAGTCACTATGTGCTAGTAGACACAAGAATCATTGAAAAGAATTCTTCCTTTACTAGGAAAGGATAAATTTCTTTGACATAATCCATTTCAGTGCAGATATCTGTAAAGTTTATTTGTAACAATAACTATTGTTATAAAACTTAACTGAATTTGAATCTATACGTTATTTTGCTTCCTTTTCTTTATTTACAGCTTTGATTTTCTCCAACTGAAAAAAGAAATGCTTGGAAAATAAAATACATTTCCTTTGATTATCTTACACAACAGCTGTCATGCATTGAATTTTTAATGCACGAGTAAAATGTTTGGAGAGAAGACAGGTTGATCCACATGGTGTAATTTAAGTTATACTGCAGCTCCTTTATTCTTTGGAAACATTCTAATCAGTGATTCTCTCAATGGGATCTGGTATTTTAGGGTACATGAGCATGACGTGAATATGGGAAAACTTTCAACATATGAAATAACATGTTAATGTTCTTTTCTGAATACGTTTTTACTTCGATGTAATCTGATAGTCATGGTATGAGTGATTCACTGGCTTATAAGTCTTTTTGCCTCTCTGATCAAACCACATTGACTACAGGTTTAATTTTGTGTGGGCTATAACAAAAATAATATATGAATATGGGTCGCACGGCATCATCTCTGAGACCATAGATGAGTGGACTCAGGCAGCGGGGAAGAATCAAGACAATGAGAAAATTCAGATAGCGTAAATGTATGAAAAGAGAGCTATTGCTTCCACTCAGCATGTAAAGTGCTCTTTCTATGATGCCAAATAGAAAAGAGGTGAGGCACAGGCCTAGCTGAATGAGGTGCAGAAGCACAGTCTTATGAGCTTTTGTAGCTGATTCTTTATTAGATGAAATAGACCTGGCTGTGATCATAATGCTGACATAAGTGAAAAGGATGATCACTGTCACAGATACAAAAATAAGAAGATCAAATCCTTGAGTCTTATCGGCCTGCCACTTGGCCACAAAAAGTTTCTCTCTCGTGCAAAATGTTATCTTAAGTAAATGGCTCGTATCAGTGACTAAATCAAACATGATATCTGTAACAATATTCAGGGAGCTGACAAACCAAATGATTACTAGACCAATGCCTGTGCTTTTCTGTGTGGCGATAGTGCAGTGCCTCAGAGGGAAGCAAATAGCCACATAACGCTCCAGTGACATCAGAGCCAGGGTCAAAGGAGCATTCTGGAAGGTACAAGAAGAGATAAAGACTAACAGTGAGCAGAAGGCTCTGGCTACAGTGGCAAGGGCAAGAGACATAGAGTACATTATAGTTGTGACCATGAGGAGGAAAGAATCGTTGAAAAGCATGTGGGCAAACAGAATGTACCGGGGTGTTTCATGGAACACAGACTTACTTCCTAAAGCAAAAAGCATGATTCCATTTACATAAACAAAAAACAGAGACATCAAAACTGCCACCGCAATTTTAGTCACAGTGGTAGCATCAAAGTCCACCTTGTAGACCTGCTCGTAGGTGAACGACAGCTTGGAGTCTGTGATGTTGATTGTTGCCATATGCTGCAGACAAACAATAAAGTCTTATGAAGACTACATCTTCAAAAAACAAGTAGACATGGGTAATTACACCATAATATGCAATAATGAAGTTAAAGCTAAAAGACATTGGAACATATATGTAGTGTTCTGTACAACAGCCTACATTATATGGCCAAAAGAATGTGGACATCTGACCATTAAAACTCATACACAGGCCTTCCCCAAACAGTTGCCACAAAGTATGAAGCACATAATTGGTACAGACCATCTTTGTATAATGTATCATTAAGATTTTCATTCCTGTTCCAGCATGACAATGATCATGTGCACTAAATGGGGTCCATAAAGACATGGTGTGCCAAGGTTGGTGTGGAAGATGTTGAGTAAGAGATGTTCAATAAGCACATACAGGCATGAATGATCAGGTGTCCACAACCTTTTGTCAATATAGCATATGTGCATGTTTCAGATAAATAACTTAAAACATTAATAAAACATACAAAATCTACAAAACCAATTCTGCTATTTAAAAAACAATCATTGCCATCCCTTTCAACCTTGTTCCTCATTTAAGAGCAAAGTGCAGCCACTGTCAGCAAAGACACCTTGTAAAAAATGAGATATTGTTATCTAAGATGGGTTAACACGTCTTTTGAATAGTTGAATCCTTACATTTCTACATACAGTGGTAAAATATTATTTTAAAGAATGGAGTTTAATTTTAAAGAGGTAAATCTTGAAACTTGAAATAGAATTCCAAAACATAAAATGACCCATATAAGACATTTGCATTTCTATGTCTGAAAGACATATATCAAACCTGGATTTAGATAGAAAAAACACCACAGACTTTCAGACTCTCATGTGTGCCAGCTGCCGGTCTCTCAGCAAAAAGAAAAGAACCTTGCATTTCTGGACTTTTGTAGCCTCCACAGGTCCAGACTACATCCCTTGTGGGTGTATAAATTGAACAAGTGTGTGCATGTGTGTGTGTGTATGTGTGTCAGCAAGTTAATAGTACAGTGATTGTTTTAACCACAGAGGTAATTTATGATATGTAGCTAAGCTAAGCTACATGAATTATTACTACGTCATGGACATTTTTGTTCCATGTTTTTGTAAAACATTCAAACAAGCAACAAATGTAATATCACTGACACTGCATACACAAGCTTTATAGCTAAAATCTGAAATACTCTGTATAGTAGCTAAACCTTTAACATATGAAATAACATGTTAATGTTCTTTTCTGAATACGAGTAGATCTGCTCGTAGATGAACAACAGCTTTGAGTCTTCAATGTTGATTGTTGCCAAATGCTGCAGAACAGAATAAAGTCTTATGAAGTTATATACTACATCTTCCAGAAACAGGTAGACATGGGTGATACCACAAATTGTAATTTGTGTCCTACTTACATTTGTAACTATTTATTAAATCAAGTAAGTCAAAGATAAAAGACATTTGAAACATTGTTATAGTGTTCTCTACACAGCCTACATTACATGGCCAAAAGTGTGTGGACACTTGACCATCAACCCCTCACAAAGACCTTCCCCAAACCATTGCCACAAAGTTTGAAGCACATAATTGGTACAGACCATCTTTGTATGCTGTGTAATTAAGATTTTCATTCACTGGAACAAAGTAACATAACCCTGTTCCAGCATGACAATGCTCCTGTGCACTAAATGCGGTCCATAAAGAAATGGTGTGCCAAGGCTGGTGTGGAAGATCTTGAGTGGCCTGCTCAGTTCCATGACCTCAACTCCACTGAACATTGTTGAGATGAACGGAAACACAAACATCCTGCCAGACGTCACTGTTGCTCTAATGGTTGAATAGGCCAAGTTAATTGTCCATTATTATGAGCCCAGAAAAATTAAAGACATGTGAACTTTTACTAAGACATTGGTTGTATAGGGAGATGTTACAACATTGCCTGCTATTTCTCCTCACGCCCAGCAAAGGAAATCCTCGCCCGAATTCTGAGACTTGCGAAGTATCACTTCTGCCATCCTACTTCTGGCATTACTGACATTTAAACATGTGCACACCAACGCTATGGCACAGAATATTGGTTGTGTTCCACTATGTACCGAGTCTTGCATTATGGCCATTGTTTGCTATTGTGTATAACCTTTTTTCTGTTTCTTAGAGTACAGCTGTTTTTTGGACTTGCCCTTTTGGTTTGTTTGCTCCTCTGCCTGTTTCTTCTGTTTTTTCATCTTCTGCTTTCCTTTTCATCTTCTTGTTTTTACGTTTTTGCCTCTGCCTGCTGATTCTGCTTTGTTTGCCTTCTTGATTAAACTCTTTATACCACACATGGACCCTACTCATCCTTAGTTACAGAAGAACAGTAATATAAATGCAGTATATGTCTTTACGGACATTAATGCCATAATTTTTGGTGATATAAGCTCAAACAAGAAACAGATGCAATAGCACTAACATTGCATACAGAAGTGTTACAGCTAAAATCTGAACTTATCACTAAAATACTAACAGCTGGCAAAGCCATCTCCAGTAATGTTACACTTCATGAAATATGCAAATCACTATGTGCTAATAGACACGAATCATTGAAAAGAGTTCTTCCTTTAGTAAGCAAACATGATTTTTTTTACATAATACAACTCAATTCAGATTTCTGTAAAGTTTCTTTGGGACAATAACTACTGTTTTAAAACTTAACTGAACTTGAATCTATACATTATTTTGCTTCCTTTTCTTCATTAACAACTTTGATTTTCTCTAATGGGAAAAAAAATGCATGGAAAATGAAATACATTTCATTGATTATCTTAGACAACATATGTCATGCTCTTAAATTTTTAATGCATGAATATTGTAAAACGTTTGGAGAGAAGACAGGTTGATCCACATGGTGTAATTTAAGTTGTATTATTGCAGCTCCTTCTTTATTGTTTGGGAGCATTATAATCAGTGATTCTCTCAATGGGATCTGGCATTTTAGGGTACATGAGCATGATGTGAATATGGGAAAACTTTCAACATATAAAATAACATGTTTATGTTCTTTTCTGAATACGTTTTACTTCGATGTAATCTGATAGTCATGGTATGAGTGATTCACTGGCTTAGCAAGACTTTTTGCCCCTTTGATCAAACCACATTAACTGCAGGTTTAATTTTGTGTGGGCTATAACACAAATAATATTTGAATAAGGGTCGCACGGCATCATCTCTGAGACCATAGATGAGTGGACTCAGGCAGCGGGGAAGAATCAAGACAATGAGAAAATTCAGATAGCGTAAATGTATGAAAAGAGAGCTACTACTCCCAGTCATCATATAAAGTGTTCTCTCTATGGTGGCATAAAGAAAAGAGGTGAGGCACAGGCCTAGCTGAATGAGGTGCAGAAGCACAGTCTTATGAGCTTTTGTAGCTGATTCTTTATTAGATGAAATAGACCTGGCTGTGATCATAATGCTGACATAAGTGAAAAGGATGATCACTGTCACAGATACAAAAAAGAGGAGATCAAATCCTTGAGTCTTATCGGCCTGCCACTTGGCCACAAAAAGTTTCTCTCTCGTGCAAAATGTTATCTTAAGTAACTGGCTTGGATCAGTGACTAAATCAAACATGATATCTGTAACAATATTCAGGGAGCTGACAAACCAAATGATTACTAGAGCAATGCCTGTGCTTTTCTGTGTGGCGACAGTGCAATGCCTCAGAGGGAAGCAGATAGCCACATAACGCTCCAGTGACATCAGAGCCAGGGTCAAAGGAGCATTCTGGAAAGTGCAAGTGGAGATCAAAACTAATAGTGAGCAGAAGGCTCTGGCTACATTGGCAAGGGCAAGAGACATAGAGTACATTATAGTTGTGACCAGGAGGAGGATGGAATCATTGAAAAGCATGTGGGCAAACAGAATGTACCGGGGTGTTTCATGGAACACAGACTTACTTCCTAAAGCAAAAAGCATGATTCCATTTACATAAACAAAAAACAGAGACATCAAAACTGCCACCGCAATTTTAGTCACAGTGGTAGCATCAAAGTCCACCTTGTAGACCTGCTCGTAGGTGAACGACAGCTTGGAGTCTGTGATGTTGATTGTTGCCATATGCTGCAGACAAACAATAAAGTCTTATGAAGTTTCATACTACATCTTCAAAAAACAAGTAGACATGGGTAATTACACCACAACATGCAATAATGAAGTTAAAGCTAAAAGACATTGGAACATATATGTAGTGTTCTGTACAACAGCCTACATTAAATGGCCAAAAGAATGTGGACATCTGACCATTAAAACTCATATACAGGCCTTTCCCAATCAGTTGCCACAAAGTATGAAGCACATAATTGGTACAGACCATCTTTGTATAATGTATCATTAAGATTTTCATTCCTGTTCCAGCATGACAATGATCATGTGCACTAAATGGGGTCCATAAAGACATGGTGTGCCAAGGTTGGTGTGGAAGATGTTGAGTAAGAGATGTTCAATAAGCACATACAGGCATGAATGATCAGGTGTCCACAACCTTTTGTCAATATAGCATATGTGCATGTTTCAGATAAATAACTTAAAACATTAATAAAACATACAAAATCTACAAAACCAATTCTGCTATTTAAAAAAACAATCATTGCCATCCCTTTCAACCTTGTTCCTCATTTAAGAGCAAAGTGCAGCCACTGTCAGCAAAGACACCTTGTAAAAAATGAGATATTGTTATCTAAGATGGGTTAACACGTCTTTTGAATAGTTGAATCCTTACATTTCTACATACAGTGGTAAAATATTATTTTAAAGAATGGAGTTTAATTTTAAAGAGGTAAATCTTGAAACTTGAAATAGAATTCCAAAACATAAAATGACCCATATAAGACATTTGCATTTCTATGTCTGAAAGACATATATCAAACCTGGATTTAGATAGAAAAAACACCACAGACTTTCAGACTCTCATGTGTGCCAGCTGCCGGTCTCTCAGCAAAAAGAAAAGAACCTTGCATTTCTGGACTTTTGTAGCCTCCACAGGTCCAGACTACATCCCTTGTGGGTGTATAAATTGAACAAGTGTGTGCATGTGTGTGTGTATGTGTGTCAGCAAGTTAATAGTACAGTGATTGTTTTTAATCATAGAGATAATTTATGATATGTAGCTAAGAAATTTAAGATGTGGATTTTTACTAAGTCATAGGTGGTGTAGGGAGAATGGTAATGTAAATGCAGAATATGTCTTTATGGACGTTTTTGTTCCATGTTTTTTGTAACAAACTCAAATAAGCAACAGATGCAATAGCACTAACATTGCATACAGAAGTGTTAAAGCTAAAATCTGAAATACTCTGTATAGTAGCTAAACCTTTAACATATGAAATAACATGTTAATGTTCTTTTCTGAATACGAGTAGATCTGCTCGTAGCTGAACAACAGCTTTGAGTCTTCAATGTTGATTGTTGCCATATAATGCAGAACAGAGTAAAGTCTTGTGAAGTTTCATACTACATCTTCCAGAAACAGGTAGACATGGGTGATTCCACAAATAGTAATTTGTGTCCTACTGATATTGCTATTTATTAAATCAAGTAAGTCAAAGCTAAAAGACATTTGAAACATAGTTATAGTGTTCTCTACACAGCCTACATTGCATGGCCAAAAGTGTGTGGACACCTGACCATCAACCCCACAAAGACCTTCCCCAAACCATTGCCACAAAGTTTAAAGCACATAATTGGTACAGACAATCTTTGTATGCTGTGTAATTAAGATTTTCATTCACTTGAACAAAGTGACATAACCCTGTTCCAGCATGACAATGCTCCTATGCACTAAATGCGGTCCATAAAGACATGGTGTGCCAAGGCTGGTGTGGAAGCTCTTGAGTGGCCTGCTCAGTTCCATGACCTCAACTCCACTGAACATTGTTGAGATAAACTGAAACACAAACGTCTTGCCAAGCTTCCCAATGAGATAAGAAATTAAAAACTTTTACTAAGACATTGGTTGTATAGGGAGATATTACAACATTGCCTGCTATTTCCCCTCATGCCAACTATGGGAACCCTCGCCCGAATTCTGAGTCTTCCAATATTACGGACATTTGAACACCGCACGGCAATGCTACAGCCTACTGATTCAGCTTTGTTGGCCTTTTTGATTAAACTCTTTAATCTGCACATGAACCCTACTCATCCCTCGTTTCAGGATACTTCGCCACCCATGGGTCCAGCAGATGAAACCCAGCCTCAGCCCTTGTTAATCCAGCAAGGACAAACCCTAGCATCCTACCAAGAGCAACTAAAAACCATCCAGACTGCCAAAAAGCAACTCCTCCAAATACCAGCTAACACTACCAGGTCTCTGAGTGAACCAGTTCATATGGTGCTACCCAATAAGTTCAGTGGCACTGCTGACCAGTGCAAGGCGTTCCCCTAGCAATTTGAAGACTTTTTTGCTCATCAACCGGAAACCTCCCACAGCGATTCCACCAAATGTGCCTTCCTGCTTATGCTACTCACTGGGTGAGCTCTGGATTGGGCAACAGCAGTTTGGGATGGGGACCCCCAAGTATAAACCTTTTATTCACAATTTACCCAGTTGACTCTGGACATTTTCAAAGACCTGCCAGTGGTTCTGATATATCAGTCCAAATGCTAGAGCTTCGTCAGGGCACCGATATGGCAGCAGACCAATCAGTGAAATTTCGCACACTGGCAGCACAAAGCAGAACGACCGAGGCTTCAGCACCTCATGCCAGACCAAATTTGTCTTTGGCTTAGTAGACCCTGCTCTCATACCATGTTTAATCCCCCAAGCCCAGGAACATCAGAGCCCATGAAGATAGACCACACCCGAATCTCACATGAAGAACACCAAGCCACCAATGACTTTAACTGTACTACTACTGTGGCCAAGCCAGTAATCGATGCACCATCTGCTGAGAAAAACACAGCTACCCGACCTGCCAAGGTAAGCCCTCCCTTTTGTCCTCTAAGTTCCCAATTACCCATTCAGATTCACTATGTTAATCTATATTATGATGTCTCAGCTCTAGTTGATTCTGGTTCGGCCATCAACATAATCCACTTCCAGCTCATCCAAAAGCTCATTCTCCACCACCACCAATCACACCATCCCACTAAAGATCACGCAGGTGGATCACCAGCCAGAAATGGACTGCAGTAAGGTCAGCACCATGACTGAATGGTGTTGGATTACAAATTTATAAAATGTTAAATCTAGGTTCCAAAGTAATAGTATATAAACTGAAAAAGTTATGTACATTGGGTTTTACATTTTGAGGTAAAGATGATGACATTCTAAGAAGATTAAGTCTGGCAGCCAAGGTGTCTGAGACATTAACCTTTTGTCTTTATGTACTTCCTGACCACAGGGCAGGGTCCCAAGTTAAATGTGAATGCTTATCTCAAGGCCAGGCTGTGCCTTTGTCTCTGTGATAATGTGGAGGTCTAGGTAATACTGTCAGGCTGATTGGATTAGCACCTATGCATTTGAATGACAGTTATGCTGATGAGATCAGGGCTGGGGAAATTCCGTTACCGGGCTGATTACTGTACTGCAGTTGCATGCTTTGTTTAGATTGTCTCCACCTCTATGTATCCCTCCCCCAGAAAAAAGAATAAATTCTACAGTGCTGAAACTATAGTTAAACTTGGATGACTACAGTGACGCACAGTGAGTTCTCAATAAAGAGTAACTTCTGCTTGAAGGATATCCCAATGTCTCCTGGTCTCTGCTTTGACAAGGAAAAAGTTTCCAACAATGGCCCACTCCTTCCAATTACTATGCTTCCTGGGATTGACAAACTTTTACAGGCAATTCATTAGAGGTTTCAGTACAGTGGCCACCCCTTTCACAGCTTTGCTTTGAGGGAAGCTCAAATAGCTACAATGGTCTGAGGCAGCTAATTTGGCCTTTGAACAACTAAAGTGCTGCTTCTCTACCACACCTATTCTATGACACCCCGACCCACATCGCCGGTTCACAATGGAAGAGGACATCTCCTTTTGCAGGATAGGGGCTGTGCTTTCCCAATGCCATGGGGACCCTGAAAAACTCCCATGTGCTTTCTTCTCTCATAAAACTAACACCGGAAGAGACAAACTATGATGTAGGAAACAGGGACATACTTTCTATTAAGGAGGCTCTGGAGTAAAAGGGACACTGGTTTGAAGGGGCCCATCATCCATTTTAACTGCTCACTGACCTTAAGAACCATGAGTATATAAACAGTGCCCAGCGCCTTCACCCACTCCAAGCACAATGGGCTCTATTCTTCACCAGCTTTAACTTTGTCATCGCCTACCGTCCTGGGTCAAAAAACAGTAAAGCAGACACCCTTTCACACTGTCACGATCCCCTCCTTGCAGAAATAGATCCTGAACCCATCCTGCACTCCTCCATCATTCTGGCTCCTATACACTGGGATATAATGGAGGAAATTCATACCTGTCCCATACCCCAACACCCATGGGCACACCTGGCGGTGGATTTTGTCACTGATCTCCTACCTCTCACGGGTTTACAGCTATGCCTGTAGCTGTGGATTGGTTCTCCAAAGCATGCAAGCTCATGTCACTGGAAAAACTCCAGACAGCCATGGAAACAGACACAGACTCATTTCAATATCATGGCATTCCAGAGAACATAGTCTCAGATTTGGAGGTGCAGTTCACACATTCTGCAATCACACACATGTGTGGAACACATTCTGCAACAAACTGGGAAACAACATTCTCACCACCATCTACCACCCTCAATCAATTGGGCAGGTGGAACAACTCAACCAAGAACTGGGACGATACCTACGTACCTATTGCAGCAGGGAACAACTGCGGTGGAGCGAATTCCTCCCCTCTGCTGAATATGCGCAGGACTCCCTCAATAGCACCTCATCCATTCTCACCCAGTTCCAATGTGTACTAGGCTACTAACTCTCTATGTTTCCATGGTCAAAGAAGCCTTCAGATGTACCTATGGTGTATGATTCTCCGGAGCCGAGAGATAGGGGAGAGTGCTCATGTACACCTTGAGAAGTTTTCTACCACCACATCCAGGCCAACTGGAGGAGATGCCCACACTCGCAATACCAGTCAGGACAAAAAGGCTGCCCACCAAGAACCTATGCCTTATTCTCCCATGTTGTAAGCCTAGTCCCCATTACATTGGCTCATTCAAAATCCTCCAACAAGTAAACCCAGTGACATACTGCCTCAAACTGCAGTAAATGACCCCACACCAACACAACCCATAGAGATCGATGGAGCCCCTGCCTATATGGTCCGTTCCATCATCAACTCCATACAAAGGAGAGGCCACCTACAATAACTTGTAAATTGGGAAGGATACAGGCCAGAGGAAAAATCATGGGTCAACCCCAATGACATATTAGATTCATCCTTAATCGCTGAATTCCATGAGGCACACCCTGATGGGTCAACTCCCAGACCATGCAGCTGACCAAGAAAGAGAACACTGGGAGGCAGATAAATGTGGCGGATAAATCCGGTCGCATACCGCCTGCAACTCCCTCGCTCCTTGAGAATCAACCCCACGTTCCACATCTTGAGCCTGAAACAAGTCCTTTGCAGCCCCTTAGCACCTCCTAATGACCAGGCCCCACCCCCACCGCGTCTCATCGATGGGGTTCCAGCTTTTACAGTTCAGCGGATTCTGGACTCCCGACGCCGTGGGAGGGGCGTCCAGTATCTGGTCGACTGGGAGGGCTATGGCCCTGAGGGGGTCCCAACCCGGCACATCCTGGACCCGGAGCTGATTAGGGCCTTTCGAAGGGACTGAGCGGCAAACTTGGGAACGTCAGGGGCCGTTCCTAGACAAGGGGGTACTGTAACATCGCCGGTGCCTTCTCAGGCAAACCCGCGGCCACCAGCATGCTCTCTTATAGCCTCTGGCTCACGTATCAGCAATTAGCACAACTTGCGGCACCTGCATGCGTTGCTATTTAAACCTCAGAATTCCTTCACTCTGCGTGCGGACATAGTCTGTGCTAGAGTTAGGGTGGTATGCTGTATCGAAGTGCATAGCGCGGCGAGAGGTAATTCCTAGAGGTCTAGGATTACTAAAAGCATCGCTTGAATTCTCTTCTCGGTATTTGTATCAGAGCTCTAGGCGCTCTGAGAGGTAATTTCTTGAAAACAATTTAAGAAAGGTTTCACTAAGGTCTCAGCACAGTAATTCGTATCGGAGAGCGCAGCTCATCCTCTTCTGCGCATTTCCAGGAGAAACTCTTCTGGGTTCACTTGGCGAAGTGGTAGAGCATTGGGCATGTGTCTCAACGTGCTCGGTTTGAACCCTGCTCTGGACGTGCCTTCCACACACCAAGCACTCTACTCCACTTTTCATCTGCACTCCATTAAACCCTCTGTAAGGACGCGCTCGAGGCAGGCGTAGTAGAATCCATATGCAGATCTTTATTCACAAAACGGCAGGCAAGAATCGGAATCGATATGGCTAAGCGAAAGGGGCAAAAATCGGAAAATCAAGAACTAGCGAAAGAAACCAAAACCACAAAACCGAGACTCGTAGAAAACAGTAACAGGCAAAGATCATACACGTAGCAGGCAATCAGGAACAATAAACAAGGCTTGGTACGTAATCCACTAGAGAGAACAATACTTCGCAGTGAACAATAGGCAGCGTGCTGCTTAAATACCCGAGTAAGACAGGAAGTGAGTTTGCAAATGTCAATATTCGGGTGATGGCTCCCTCTGGTGCTCTGGTTCTGCAAGCATCGTTACAGAACCCCCCCTCTAGGAACACCTCCAGGTGTTCGTCGACACGGGCGCCCCCGTGGACGAGGAGCAGGTCGATTCGGGAAGCTCAGATGGAATTCCTCAGTGAGCGAGGGGTCGAGAATGTCCTGTGCATTAACCCAACAACGCTCCTCTGGGCCGTAACCCTCCCAATCCACCAGATACTGAAGGCGGCCACCTCGACGACGGGAATTCAGGATGGTGCGCACCTGGTAGGCAAGGGAGCCATCAATGTCCAGTGGTGGGGGAGGTTCAGTGATAGTGGGGCCGGTGGTTTGAGGCTCGTGGAAGGGCTTGAGTAAAGACACATGGAAGGTAGGCGAGATACGATACAATACGAATTGGAAGCTCAAGGCGGAAAGAAACTGGATTAACTTGGTGTAGAATTTTAAACGGGCCAACAAACTTGGGGCTTAACTTATGACAAGGAAGTTTTAGTTTTATATTCCTAGTAGAAAGCCACACCTTCTGACCCACTTGGTAAGCTGGGTGGGGACGCCGATGCGAGCCGAGATTGGAGCTCTTGTCATCGGATCGCTCTCTGGAGATGAAAATGGGCTCTTTCCCAGACCTCCTGACTATGTCTTGACCAGTCTTCAATTGTAGGCACATCCGAGGGTTCCCCGGACCAAGGAAAGAGCAGAGGTTGATAGCCCAGTACACATTGGAAGGGAGTTAAGCCGGTCGAGGAGTGGCGCAATGAGTTTTGGGCATACTCAGCCCAGGGGAGAAACTCACTCCAACGGTGTTGCTCACGGCTGCAGTATGTTCTTAGGAACCTCCCAATTTCTTGATTAAGCCGCTCCACTTGGCCATTGGACTGGGGGTGATACCCAGAGCTGAGGCTGACATTGATCCCGAGTTGTTTGCAAAACTCCGACCACACACGAGATGTGAACTGTGGGCCGCGATCAGAAACAATGTCCTCGGGTAAACCATAGTGACGGAAGATGTTTTGGAAAATGGCTGTGGCTGTTTCCATGGCAGTAGGCAGACCTTTCATGGGGATTAACTTGCAGGACTTGGAAAAGCGGTCGATTACAACCATGACTGTGGTGAAACCTTGAGAGACAGGGAGGTCTGTGAGAAAGTCTACTGAGATGTGAGACCAGGGTCGGCGTGGAACTGGCAGTGGTTGAAGTAGACCTTCTGGTAGCTGACGGCTCGTTCGGGACTGTGCGCAGACCGAGCAGGACCAGATAAACTCCTTAACATCGTGGTTGAGCGATGGCCACCAGAATCTTTGTCGTACCAGCTGAATGGTTCTACGGGTGCCAGGGTGTCCTGAACTCAGGCTCTCATGGGTCCATCGTAACACTTGTTGGCGGAAACCTGTGGGTACATAAACTTTGGTCGGTGGACATGTTGGGGGGGGAGCCTCTGTCGATTGAGCCCATTCAATTTCACTCATCAGGTCCCACTGCACAGGAGCTACTTGGACAGATGGTGGAAGGATAGGCTCTGGGCTGGATGGTGGCTCCAGGGTTTCATGGATTCGCGACAGGGCATCTGCTTTCCCATTCTTAGACCCAGGGCGGTAGGAGACTGAAAACTTGAATCGTGTAAAGAATAGCGCCCACCTAGCTTGCCGTGGGTTGAGACGCTTGGCTTCCCGAAGATAGGCCAGATTTCTGTGATTGGTAAGGACCAGGAACGGGTGGCGGGCCCCTTCGAGCCAGTGCCTCCATTCTTCCAGGGCAGCCTTTATCGATAGTAGTTCCCGGTTCCCTACGTCATAGTTCATTTCGGCCGGTGTGAGCTTTCAGGAGAAAAAAAATCACAAGGATGCAGTTTTCCGGACTCTGGTTGACGTTGAGAAAGCACAGCCCCTATCCCACAGCTCGAAGCGTCCACCTCCACTACGAACGGCAGCTCAGGGTTAGGATGACGGAGTATCGGAGCGGAAGAAAAACTTTTCTTAAGTTTCTGAAAAGCAGCTCTGGCATGATCAGTCCACTTTAATTTCTTGGGCTTGTCTTTCAGCAGTGAAGTCATTGGGCTAGCAATGGTACTGTAGTTCCTGATGAATCTCCTGTAAAAGTTCGCAAATCCAAGGAAGCGTTGCAAACCCTTGATGGAGGTAGGTTCGGGCCAGGATGTAATGGCGGACACTTTCGATTGATCCATTTCTACTCCCTCATGCGAGATTACATATCCTAGAAATGTTACTGTGGAACGGTGAAACTCACATTTCTCCAGTTTCACATAGAGATTGTGGTTGGTGAGGCGTTGGAGGACAGCACGAACATGAGAAACGTGTTGATCTAGGCTGGCGGAATATATGAGAATGTCATCTATGTAAGCAATGACGAATTTGTTTAGCATATCCCTGAACACTTCATTGATAAGTGACTGGAAGACGGCGGGGGCGTTCGTGAGTCCATATGGCATGACCAGATACTCGTAATGTCCATGTGTTGTGTGAAACGCTGTCTTCCATTCGTCGCCCTCCTTTATCCGGATGAGATTGTAGGTGCTGCGCAGGTCAAGCTTGGTGAATATTTTGGCTCCTTGTAACTGTTCGAGGGCTGCGGGAACCAGGGGAAGAGGGTAAGGATATGGGACTGTGATTGCGTTCAGGCCTCGGAAGTCAATGCAGGGTCGAAGGCCGCCGTCCTTCTTTTCTACGAAGAAGAACCCTGCTGCCGCTGGTGAGGTAGACGGGTGGATGTATCCAGCTGCAAGGGCTTCCTCAATATATTCCTCCATAGCAAGCTTTTCAGGAAGTGACAGGGGGTAAATACGATTCTTAGGTGGCATGGTGTTCGGAAGAAGGTCAATGGCACAGTCCCAGGGTTGATGTGTGGGTAATCTGGCGGCCTTTTCTTTACTGAAGACCTCTTGGAAATCTTGGTATTCTTTAGGGAGTGTGACTTGGAGCGATGATTCGGGGCTTTCGATAGACGTGGACAGGCATGGACGGGTTATCGGGTTGCAAAAACAGTTCTCTAGGTAGAAGGTAGACCACCTTTTTAATTCCCCCTCCTTCCATGAAATGTCCGGGTCATGAAGTTGAAGCCAGGGAAGGCCTAGGACGACAGGGTTTGATGGTGAGGAAATAACGAAAAATCTCAGTCTTTCTCTGTGAAATAATCCGATCTGAACCTCCATGAGAGGTGTGTGGTGAATAAGAAGGCCCTCCCCAATGGGCTGATCATTTATGGCAGTGACTTTTAACGGCGGAGTGCATGAGATAGTTGATAGGCCGAGCTCACGGATCAGGTTGCTGTCTATCAGGTTCACTGCTGATCCAGAGTCAACCAGCGCTGTGACGAAAAAACGAGAGTCATTCTGAAGGACGAAGGCAGGAAGAGAAACCTTAGAAACCAGCTTTACGACTTCTCTCTGGAATGTGGCAGGCTTCTCTGGGCATTGGAAGACTCTGTGACCTGGTTGTCCACAGTAGAAGCACAGCTGTATCTGCACACGGCGTTCACGCTCAACCTCAGAAACACGAGACCTCCCCAGTTGCATAGGCTCGGTGACTTCCTCCTTCTGGCTGTGGTATTCCATAGTGCCACATGGTGAGGAACGAGGTGTGGGGGTGCGAGTATGATGCTGGCGCCGCAGGTTGTCAAGGCGAATAGCAGTGGATATGTACTGGGAGAGAGTAACATCAGTGTCTCTGCACACCGTTTCCGCCTTCAGCTCTCTAGTAAGTCCTTCCCGAAACACCGCTATTAATGCTGCCTCATTCCAGCCTGACTGAGCAGCGAGCGTGCGGAACTTCAGCAGCTGTATCAGTTCCTTGGTGTAATTCCAGTAATAGGACAGAAATGTCTTTACCTCCTGCTGGATACTCAAACACTTCCCTGATCAGATTCGCGAAGTAATCAGCTGAGGTCTTGACCTGAGGATCCGAATCCCACACAGTCAAAGCCCAATCCAGCGCTTTGCCCGTCAGCAGAGATAAAAGGAATGCGCATCTGATGCTATCGCTGCAGTATACCTCCGGCTGTTGAGCGAAAAAGTTGTCACACTGGCGCAGGAAACCTCGGCATCGATCCGCGGCACCATCAAACTTTTCTGGCAGTGCGAAGCGTGGAAATTCACTGCGCGGAGGCGGAACTGGAGCTGCGGCGGGAGATTGTCGTTGTCGTAGCAGCGCATTGGTGGCTTTTAACGCCTCCACCTGGTCCTGGTAGAACTGGATCATATGTCCTTGGCGAACTAAGGTTGCACGAGGATCCACTGGATTCTCTGAAGGCGAAGTATTCTGTAAGGACGCGCTCGAGGCAGGTGTAGTAGAATCCATATGCAGATCTTTATTCACAAAACGGCAGGCAAGAATCGGAATCGATATGGCTAAGCAAAAGGGTCAAAAACCGGAAAATCAAGAACTAGCGAACAGAAACCAAAACCGCAAAACCGAGACTCGTAGAAAACAGTAACAGGCAAAGATCATACACGTAGCAGGCAATCAGGAACAATAAACAAGGCTTGGTACGTAATCCACTAGAGAGAACAATACTTCGCAGTGAACAATAGGCAGCGTGCTGCTTAAATACCCGAGTAAGACAGGAAGTGAGTTTGCAAATGTCAATACTCGGGTGATGGCTCCCTCTGGTGCTCTGGTTCTGCAAGCATCGTTACACCCTCATTATCCCATTATATTATTTTCCCATCTTTATAATTTGTACATCCAACAATTCCCCTGTTCAGTCGCACACTCCCTCTATCTGTCCCGGACACCAGTCCGCTCTCCCCTCAGCATCCTCGTAGAGGACAGGGCCGACCCGGTACCTTCCCCCTCCTTCAAGATTCAAGATTCAAGAAGCTTTATTGTCATTTCAACCACATATAGCTGGCGCAGTACATAGTGAAATGAAACAACGTTTCTCCAGGACCTGGTGCTACATAAACATACAACAACAAGTTCAACACAAAACAACAAACAACACCACAGAGCTAGGACAGAAGATTGTCTTAGCCACGTAAAGTGCACAGTGTGCAGCTAGGTGCAAACAGAGCATAGACAAGACAGTGCAAAAGACAATAAATACAATAAAGACAACACAAAAGAACACAGGACACTTAGCGCAGAAAAGAAATAAAAGAACATGTGTACTGGAATTTAAGTGAAATAAAATAGATAAAGTGAAATGATGTAAAAAAAAAAAAAAAAAAAAAGTATTGTGCAAAAATATTGTGCAAAAATACACAGCAGCAGTTGAGGTAGTGCAAATAGAATAAACATAAATATAACTATAGCAGCGGATGACAGGTAGAGGTAGTGCAGTAAGTAATGAACAGTATAAATTGTGTGTGTGTATGCGTCCACACAGTCAAGAGAGAGTGTGTGTATCTGTGTGTGAGAGAGACAGAGAGTTAATATACAGTTCAGTCCTGAGTGAGAAGTGTGTGTGTGTGAGAGAGTGTAGAACAGTTCAGTCCTGAGTGAGAGTGTGTGTGAGAGTGTAGAACAGTTCAGTCCTGGGTGTTGAGGAGCCTGATGGCTTGAGGAAAGAAACTGTTATGCCCGAATGCTCCGGTACCTCTTTCCAGATGGCAGGAGGGTGAAGAGTGTGTGTGAGGGGTGTGTGGGGTCAGCCACAATGCTGTTGGCTTTGCGGATGGCTCCTAGAGTTACCGAAGTTCCCCCCGTAACACAGTCATCATTTAAAGTTCTCTCTCTATAGTGGAAAATAGAAAAGAGGTGAGGCACAGGCCTAGCTGAATGAGGTGCAGAAGCACAGTCTTATGAGCTTTTGTAGCTGATTCTTTATTAGATGAAATAGACCTGGCTGTGATCATAATGCTGACATAAGTGAAAAGGATGATCACTGTCACAGATACAAAAAAGAGGAGATCAAATCCTTGAGTCTTATCGGCCTGCCACTTGGCCACAAAAAGTTTCTCTCTCGTGCAAAATGTTATCTTAAGTAACTGGCTTGGATCAGTGACTAAATCAAACATGATATCTGTAACAATATTCAGGGAGCTGACAAACCAAATAATTACTAGAGCAATGCCTGTGCTTTTCTGTGTGGCGACAGTGCAATGCCTCAGAGGGAAGCAGATAGCCACATAACGCTCCAGTGACATCAGAGCCAGGGTCAAAGGAGCATTCTGGAAAGTACAAGAAGAGATAAAGACTAACAGTGAGCAGAAGGCTCTGGCTACAGTGGCAAGGGTAAGAGACACAGAGTACATTATAGTTGTGACCAGGAGGAGGATGGTATCATTGAAAAGGATGTTTCGTGGAACACAGACTTACTTCCTAAAGCAAAAAGGATGATGCCATTTACATAAACAAAAAACAGCAACATCAAAACTGCCACCGCAATTTTATTCACAGTGGTAGTATCAAAGTCCACCTTGTAGACCTGCTCGTAGGTAAATGACAGCTTGGAGTCTGTGATGTTGATTGTTGCCATATGCTGCAGACAAACAGAATAAAGTCTTATGAAGTTTCATACTTTCATACTTGATCATCTTCAAAAAACAAGTAGACATGGGTAATTACACCATAATATGCAATAATGAAGTAAAAGCTAAAAGGCATTTAAAACATAGATGTAGTGTTCTTTACAACAGCCTAAATTATATGGCCAAAAGTACGTGGACACCTGGCCATACACAGGGCTTCCCAAAAGAGTTGCCACAAAGTATGAAGCACATAGTTGTTTAAAACATCTTTGTTTGCTGTATAATTATGATTTTCCTTCCCTGGAACCCTGTTCCAGCATGACAATGGACAATGCTATACTTTTGAGGTGAACTGAAACACAAACATCTTGCCAAACTTCCTTGTCTGACATCACTGCCAGACCTCACTGTTGCTCTTATGGCTGAATGGCCAAAATTAATTGCCCATTATTATTATTAGTACTGCACAAAGAGGGGACTAAATCTGGAACAAGATTAACAAGTTTAACAAGCACATATAGTCATGATTGATCAGGTGTCATGGACAACTGTTTGTCCATATTGCATATGTGCATGTTTCAGAATAATAAATGATAACACTGATAAATGCCTTTTATGTATTTTCTACAACACCTCTACAACACCTTTCTAATTCTATGACTTTAAAAAGAACTCAGCACTATTACTTCCACTATTCAAAGTGCAGCCAGTGTCAACAAGGAATACTTGTAAAAAATAGTTTAATTTAAACAGAGTTATGCCTGCTACAAGGAACCCCAATAAGCAAATCGCCTATATAAGACATTTACATTTATCTGTCTGAAAGACATACACTACTAACAAAAAGTTAAGGATATTTGGCTTTTGGGTGAAATTTCAGGATGCACCTAAAATGCACTATAACCTTTACAGGTGAACTTAATTTGACCTTCTGTACACTTTTGAATGCACATGTCCAACTGTTCAGTGTTTCAGTACTTTCTGCATAACTTGCTGTTCTCTAACAAGGTGCTTAACAGCAAAATTCACAACTGGTGTTTGATCCAAGAATCCACCAATAAATTTTCTGGTTCAATTAGAATTGGTATTTAAACAGTCCTCTTCATCATGCTGTTCACATTTTGACATCATGAGACCAAGACCACACCTAACAATTGATCAACAGAACCTCACCATTGTGAGGCTTCAAACAGGATGTTCTTAGAGGGAAGTGGCCACTGAGCTTAGAATGTCACAGAGTGTCATCAGCAGGTTGGGACGGAGATACAGAGAGACTGGAAGAGTCACAGAAAGGCATAGAAGTGGACGTCCTTTGGCCACATCCCACGTTGATGACAATTTCATTGTGAACAGTGCCCTGAGGCACATTTAAGGGAGGTGAGAGGCACCCAAGTGTCATGTCAGACCATTCGAAACTGTTTACATCAGCGTGGTCTGCATGCTAAATGACCTGCAAGAGTACCTGACTACACCACCAATGACCGCCGACGATGTTGGAGGCGTCAAAGAGAGCGCTATGCATCAGCCACTGTTGTGGTGTTACAGTCTGGGCAGGTGTGTCTACTCAATATAGAACTGCCCTACATCTTGTGAATGGTACAGTGACAAGCCAATACTACCTGAATAACATCATTAATCCAGTCATTGTGCCCCTGCATGAACAACACAGGCCTAATTTCATTTTCATGGATGACAATGCTCCAGCTCATCGAGGTCGCATCATTAGGGAACGGCTGCTGGAGGCTGGGGTACCTCAAATGGAGTGGCCTACAATTTCTCCAGACCTGAATCCCATAGAAAACCTATGGGATCAGCCGAGTCGCAGTGTAGAGGCTCATAACCCTGCACCCCAGAACCTCAATGACCTGAGGGCCGCCCTTCAAGAAGAGTGGAATGCCATGCCTCAGCAGACAATAAGTCGACTCGTGAACAGCATGAGACGTCGTTGTCAAGCTGTAATTGATGGTCAAGGGCACATGACAGATTATTGAGACACTGACATTTTTTGTTGTGGTATACCCACCACTGTTGTTGGCTTTTGTTTCAATAAATTATTTGAGATGAGGAAATCACCATTGCAGCATCTACTTAAATGCCCTACTTTCATGATATTATATCACTGTAGTGTGAACTTTTTACATTTTCCATAAATCTTACCCAAAAGCCAAATATCCTTAACTTTTTGTGAGTAGTGTATATCAAACCTGGGTTATATATCAAAACACCACAGACTTTAGGCTTCCATGAGTGCCAATTGCTGGTCTCCCATCAGGCAGAAGAGAACCTTGCATTTCTGGACTTTTGTGGTCTCCACAGCTTCAATCTTCATCGTTCTGGGAGTTCAAAGTGTGTGTATGCAAGTGTGACAGCAAGTTAATAGCATGTTCATTCTTTAACCATAGTGATCATTTCTGATATGTAACTAATAAATTAAAAACACATGATGTCTTTATGGACATTTTTGTACCTTGTGTAACAAGCTAAAGCAAGCAACAAATGTAGCAGCACTGACATTGCACATGGATGTATTACAGCTAAAATATGTACTACTTTGTACAATGCATGATTCTCACAGTGGGATCTAACCTATTTGGGAACATGAGAATAATATGAATGTGGGAGAACTTCACTTTTAACATATCGTTTCAGATAATGTAAATGTATGAAAATAGAGCTATTGGTTCCACTCATGTACAATGCTTGTGGTGTATTACAAAAAATCTAGAATGTTGTTATTTTCAATTCTGTTACCCATTTAAGAGCAAAACAGCCTTTTTTGAAAACATATTTTGAATGGTTAGAAACACTTTCTGCCAGATCCCATCCCACTATTTTGTCACTTTACCTTTATATATTATATTCATTAAAACATATAGTTTTTTTATTTTTGCTTTGGGAAACTATTTAACATGCCTGAAACAAGTCCTTTTTTATGAATCATTGATTACAGATTATTTATTCACCAATGTTTCTAAACACACAGTGAAATACATTATATGACAAAATGTATATATACACCCGACCATCACATTCAAATGTTCCAAATGTTAAAAAAATATTAAATTAAATTAAATTACAAATTTAATGTGTGATAGAAAAATATTGGCCATGCTGTATGGTTTAGAGACAGTGTCACTGAGGAATAGACAGGAGTCAGAGCTGGAGGTAGAAGAGCTGAAGATGTTGAGGTTCTCTTTGGGAGTGACACGGTCAGACAAGATTATTAGGAACGAGTACATCAGAGGGACAGCTCATGTTGGACGTTTGGGGGACAAAGCTAGGGAGGCCAAATAAAGATGATTTGGACCTGTTCAGGGAAGGGAGAGTGAGTATATTGGTAGGAGAATGCTGGACATGGAGCTGCCAGGCAGGAGGCAAAGAGGAAGGCCAAAGAGGAGGTAATAAATGAGGATATGAAGCTAGTGGGTGCATGTGTTGAAGATGCAGAAGATGGAGGTGGAGAGAGATGATTTGCTGTGGCGACCCCATGAAGGGAAAAGCCAAAAGAAGAAGAAATGACAAATTTAGCCCCCAAATAAAATTATGCTGAGGTTAGAGTGAAGTTCCTCACCCAAGAGCCACACCATGTTCTTCTGGCAACCCTGGGATATGACCTCAAATGCCTTCCAATTCACTAGTGCAGACTGTCAAGATAAAGCAGCAACATTAAGAAAGCCCTGATGGACAGGCCAAAGCTCATGGGTATTGGTGCATCAACAATCTCTCAAATCCCAGCACTTCCCTTGTGCCCTCATTACTATGTCCATGAATTATTTACGAATAAACTGTTTATCATGTGTGTTAGCCTGCCATAATCATGAAAAACACACTGTCTCCTGGGCAATAAATTTAGGTGTAATAAGACCCTGTGGACAGGAACTTGGGAACTACAGAGCAATAACTTCAAGTTTATACACAGTACTGTACACAGACACTTCAAATCTTTATTGGAATTTAAATGTTCTTTAGCATGAATACTGAACAAAACACAAATTTGAAATAAAAGTGAGACCAAATCCCATGCAACACTGAATCATGGTACACTTTTCTATTTCATGCTGCTCTTTTAAAGATTAATAAGTTTGAAAGAGCACCATGGCTCCGGTCTCCCATGCATCATCATTGTCTTTCCTTAGAGGACTCTTGTTTTTCAGGTGCATGATGTAGTTGCCACAAATTGCTGTAAGACAGTTGATTAATAATTAATGCATTAATGATCATGCTTTGGGTGTTTTTAAAAGTCCTCTGTTGTATTTCACTCACCTATGTTTCACAAACAAAAAATATTTACTTTAAAGAAGTGTTGTCATCAGTTGCCACCCAAGAGTATCAAACTAGAGTGGAATGGTAAATGGTAGAGGCCTAAAATACCGGGTACTCCTTGTGGAGTAATGGTAGGAAACTGGAAAACTAAAAGTTTGTGGGGTTAGAGGTGGGTGAAGTCAAACACTGGCCTTTAGCTCTTAATGTATGTATGTTATTGATAACAGAAGTCCAGTCGATGAAGCCCAGTTTGACTGTATTGATACTAGTTAGTCCTGGTCATCGGTGAATTTGTGTACATGGAAAAGGGCAGTAAGCACTCTCCTCGAACTGCAAAATAACTCTGTATTAAAAGCAACAGTTTTGGAAAGATGTGATGCATCACATTAAGAAGGAAGTCTAGTGTTAGTCCTCATCTGAGCTTTTTGGAAGCTCTTGAAGAAAAAGGCTGTGCAAAAATAAACTTAAAATGATGAGCTCATTTGTGAAATTTCACTGGGTTCCAAGGAAAGGAAGAAGTTAATGAACGTCCAGCCGCTATTAAACTCTGTACAAGTACTTACTTTGTTGTTGTACATTGCTCTGTTTTTAGTATGTTTACTTGCATTTTTACCTAATACTTTTGACTTTTACTACATTTCAGATCAGTTCTACTTTCTATTAACCACATCACACCATTTCATATACAGTGGGTAAAATAAGTATTGAACACTTCACCATTGCTTTCAGTAAATATATTTCTAAAGGTGCTACTGACATGAAATTTTCACCAGATGTTGGTAACAACCCAAGCAACCCAGTGCAAAGAAATCAAACCATAGATGTCCATAAATTAAGTTATGTGTAATAATGTGAAATGACACAGGGAAAAAGTATTGAACACGCTTACTGGAATTTATTTAACACTTCATACAAAAGCCTTTGTTTTTAATGACAGCTTCAAGATGCCTCCTGTATGCAGAAACTAGTTGCATGCATTGTACAGGTGTGATTTTGGCCCATTCTTCCACACAAACAGTCTTCAGATCTTGAAGGTTCCATGGGCCTCTTCTATGAACTCTGATCTTTAGTTCTTTCCATAGATTCTAACAGATTTATTTTCTTTCTCTGAAACCAGTTGAGAGTTTCCTTGGCTGTGTGTTTGGGTCATTGTCTTGCTGAAATGTCCACCCTTGTTTCATCTTCATCATCCTGGTAGATGGCAGCAAATTTTAATAAAGGATGTCTCAGTACATTTTTCCATTCATCCATCCTTCAATTATATGAAGTTTGCCAGTACCATATGCTGAGGAACATCTCCACACCATTGAGATCGAGAACATCGCCTCCCCCAAACTTCACTGTTGGTATGGTGTTTTTGGGGCGATGTGCATTGCCAGTTGTCCTTTGATGCAAGTCTTTGGTCCTTCACAAAGAGGTGATGTTGGAGCAGTCAGTTCAACACCAGATGGATGTGTGCTATGTGGGAGTCATAGGTTTTCAAGTAAATCAGGATGTCATCAATGAAAATGATAACACTATGGTTCATGAGGTCCTTGAAGATCTTGTTTACAAAAGACTTGAAGCATTGGTTTGCCCATATAGCATCACAAGGTACTCGTAATTATCCCTGGAACACTGTTTTACTGTCATGCCCCTTTTGTATCCATATCAGGTTATATGCACTCCTTAAGTCCAGTTTCATGAATATTCTAGCCTCCCATAATTGTTCTAGAGCAGGCAGTACAAAGGGCAGAGGGTAGGGGTGTCAGACAGTTATGGCATTAAGTCCACAATAGTCTATGCAAGGCCTATCTGAATGGGCTTAGGTGCTCCTGGGCTTAGTAGGCTGAACATGGTGTAATTGGTTACAGATTAAATTGGTGAATGGCCATTGGGTGTACTGTGCCATTGGTGATGATTCGTCTCTGCAGGCCAGTTTGGCTTGGAGTGTGGAGTTTTCAGGCCCTCCCAGAATATGGCCTTGAGCATAGGGTCATTCCAGCTGCTTTGAGCCACTAGAGTGCAGAATTTCACTGCTGAGTCTGAGACCTGGTGAAGCAGGAGCAGGTGGAAGGAGACATCTCGGCCTCTGGTGGCGTACTTGAATACGTCCTAGAGCAGTTGGGTGAAGTGGCTGTAGGATATTTACACTTGGACATCCCTGTCCCAGGCAGCCAGGGCCCTACTTGTGAGCAGCATCAAGAGGAACGTGAACTTGGTGGAGTCATTGCGGTAGGTGTCTGGCTGACATGAAAAAAAATAATACTTCACATTGGAGGAACCCCTTGCAGAGCCATCAAATTTATAGGTCAAGGCCATGCACACTGTGTAGATCCTAGTGGTTGTAAGAGATATATATATATCTATAAGATTATAGTGCATTTTAGGTGCATCCTGATATTTCACCCGAAAGCTGAATGTCTATCTATATATACAGATAGATAGATAGATAGATAGATAGATAGATAGATAGATAGATAGATAGATAGATAGATAGATAGATAGATAGATAGATAGATAGATAGATAGATATTCAGCTTCGGGTGAAATATCAGGATGCACCTAAAATGCACTATAATCTTTACAGGTGAACTTAATTTGACCTTCTCTACACTTTTATCTCTACTTTTTCTCTACACTTTTTGTCACCCAAAAGCCAAATATCCTTAACTTTTTGTGAGTAGTGTATATACCTAATTTCTCCATTAATATCTGTTTGTTTCAATTAGTCCTTGCTGTCTTCTTTTTTTTTCATGTCTTCTTGTTTAATACATGGTGTCAGTTATATTCTTATAAAATTAAATCCTTCGTGTTTTAAAAATGACCCATCACTGTGGCATCAAATCTCTTTTTATTTAAAGCTACCTCCTGATTGCTTTGTCAGGTCATTTGTTTGTTTTCAGGATTTACAGTTCAGTGGCTTCACATTTAAATTATATTGTATCTGCTTGAGAAAACAATCTTCAAAGAAAATCCAGAACGTGTCAGTGAGTGAAGGCTCTGTTATTTATATAGGGAAAGGAACAATGTCAGGTGCTTTTCAAGGCCAGCATCCTTTTTGCTCATCTTTCACAATTTTAGTTGTGGCTATCACTGTAGTATTAGTCTCTTTCCCACCTCAAATAAATCTCACTGTTTGATTTCACAATTAATTTTGATAAACTGTGAGTGTGCATAAAATATTTGACTAATAGCAAGGCAAAATCCAGTGGGAACCCAAACAGACACATAGTGAAGATTAAATGAAATAAATAAATAAATAAATAAATAAATCCGCAATTATGAACTTTGTGGTTGATCAAAATGGCAGATTATACCTCACAATACTGATGTCAACGTGTGTAAAAATGAATCTGTATTGCTGTGCTGTGCACCACAATCTCTAACTCTACATCAGAGTCACTGCTGTGCTGACATGTGGCCTAATGATGATCCCTTAGCATATGTGGGAGTAGAGGAGGTAGAGGGAGCTGATCATTTGTGCATAGCAACAGATGGGTGATCAGTAACTGAATACTTATGATATGCATCAATTTGACAGGATAAACTTGACAACTCAGTGTGCATTTTTGTTGGTTGGTTTGCTTTCCCCTAAAGTTCAAGAAGCATTTCACAATCAGTAGTTTAGGCCTTGGTCCCTGTTTCAATGCATTCTATTAGCTTTCTCATTTGCTTCTTGGCAGTAGGCTCTGATTATCTCTTGCCCATCTCAAATAATTTCTCAAACACATATACTATTTTCTTATGCAACTTTGCCAGCGTTACATCCTAAATAATATCAGTGTCAGATAGAGTGAAGAAAAGGTGTTAAGCGCTGCCCTCTAGTGGCACAAATAACATTGCGTCTAAGATTGTAATATTAACAGTATAATATAGCAAATAACATAGAGTGAGAAAAGGTGTTAAGCGCTGCCCTCTAGTGGCACTAAATAACACTGCGTCTAATATTGTAATACTAGCAGTATTGTATGTAGTAAAAGTAATACTATAGTAATATTACCAATATAATGTAATCTGTTAAAGAAAATGCCAATTTGTATTTGCTCTGGGAAGAAATTTTGTTAATGGCCTCTAGTAGGCCATAAATGTATAAATATAAGTCCTGGTCAGGGTTGTTGTGATGTAGTATCCTGTCTGTTTGGTAGTGAATGAGATTGGTGAAACGAAACTTTCAGTGGGATTCTACAGGAAAGCTGAACTTTAGTATGGATCAGGCAAATCTGTAGCTCAGAAGGAGTCAATGGTATCTCATCAAGCAGCAGGAAACATGTAACACGTAGAGAGAGAGCAGATTAGTAAGTAATGTCCTGTAATGGTTTAGGAATACTCTTTTTAAATTGTACATTGTGCCTTCAGGGATTAGCTAAATGGGACAGCCAGAAGGTAACAGTGATGAGGGCAGTCTGGGGTTAAGGGTATAAACTGGCCTGACACTACACCATCAACATTTGTCAGAGAAAATTAAAACACCGCCTGAATCACGGTATGTGGTATACCTGAAAATAAATGACTTAATATGAAATTTCTGTGTGTGTTTTTTGTTTGTTGGTTGTATTTTTTGTTTTATTTTGTTTTTGCTTTTATTTAGGCAGGTTTAATGTAGCCCCGCCTTTACACTGTGTACAGGTTCATTAGAGAGCAGCTACATACCTTTAAAGTTAGAGCTACGGTGTTGAACTACGCGAATCCAATACAACCGAGTCAACTCCTTAAAACGCCGTCAGGTTGAAGCCAAAGGACCATTAAAGGTAAAACAGCGATGTTTCTAGATAGATCAGGTCTACAACTATTTCCCTTGTGTTCTCCACTGAACCTGTACACAGTGTAGACACCTGGTCAAAGTAAGTGGAAGCAACAGACCGGAGGAAATAGTGCACCAGTAGTCGCCCTGTTTTTGAGTTATACTGCACTGAGTGAATATTATGGAGTCTCTCGGGAATGGAACTGAAGACAGCCTGAAAAACCCGGTAAGATTTACGGCAAATTTAATGATAAAATTAACACATCGTCATGACAATGACTAGACCTTGTTTTTAAGCTTAGTTAAATCTGTATGTTGTTATTATTTTTCGGCATATTTAAAATATTATATTTTAAAGTTTTTATAATATTTTTTGTAAAATGTTTTTAGATGTGTGTGTGTTTATAGCAGTCATTCGGTCTTTATTTATATTGATTGTATACAGCAATCAGGCATAACATTATGACCACCTGCCTATTGTGTTGGTTCTCTATTTGCTACCAAAACAGCCCTGACCCGTCCTGCACTGTGTATCCTGACCCCTTTCTATCAGAACCAGCATTAACTTCTTCAGCAGTTTGAGCAACAGTAGCTCGTCTGTTGGATCGGATCACACGGGCCAGCCTTCTCTCCCCACTTGTATCAATGAGCCTCGATCGCCCATGACCCTGTCACCGGTTCACCACTGTTCCTTCCTTGGACCACTTTTGATAGATACTGACCACTGCAGACCGGGAACACCCCACAAGAGCTGCAGTTTTGGAGATGCTCTGATCCAGTGGTCTAGCCATCACAGTTTGGCCCTTTTTGGTCAAACTCACTCAAATCCTTACGCTTGTCCATTTTTCCTGCTTCTAACATCAACTTTGAGGACAAAATGTTCACTTGCTGCCTAATATATCCCACCCACTAACAGGTGCCATGATGAGGAGATCATCAGTCTTATTCACTTCACCTGGCAGTGGTCATAATGTTATAGCTGATCGGTGTACATGTTAAATGCACAGGTGTAGTTTTACATACTATATTGTACAATATTTTTTTGTTTGTTTATTTGTTACCTAGTCCATTATTAGAAATTTCAAAAAAAAAATTTACACCGTTGCAGGATGACCCTGTGGACCCATCATTGCAATTTCTTCCTGCATCTGATGCTAAGAAGGTAAAGAAGAAGAAATTTTTTGTAAGGGCCATCTTAGTAATCATACTGGTCATATTGGCTGCAGTCACCGCACTTCTAACAGGTCTACTAGTGTGGAACTTTCATTGTGAGTATTCACCCTAGACAATTTGCAGATCCATATAGAACCACTGGCTGTATTGTAGGTTTCTAAAGCTTGCTTTCTGTCTCATACAGTGAGAAATGATGTAAGAATTAAAAAGGTCTTTGCCGGTTCTCTGACAGTCGCCAACCGGAGATTCACAGACTCATATGAGGACAGCAGCAGTGCTCAGTTTAATGAGCTGGCCTCTCACCTTTCCAAACAAGTGAGACATATTTATCCTGATTTATTTATTTAATTTTTTTTTTTTTTTTATTCTTAAGCACCTACCAGACTCCTAAAATTCTTCGTTTTGTTATGCTACCAATATCAGAGTGCTTTTAGGAGATCTTATACATAGTGACTTGCAGAAGCGCTTTGTAGTCATATGTAGACATATCCTCATGCTAGTGCACAATGGTGAGGTTCTAATAATACAATCAAGCTAAGCTCTTTATCATGAAGGAGTTACTAAAACAAGTTAGAGGTTTTAACAAAAACAGTTAGTTTAACTGCTTTATCTTGTTTGGGGTCATGGTGACCTCGGAGACTATCCTGAGAACACTGAGGGTGAGACGAGAATATACCCTGAATGGCAAACCTGGCCATTCACACCTAATGTTACACCGATCCAGCTACTGGCATGTTTTTTGGAGATAGGAGGAAACTGGAGAACCCAGAGGAAACTCACAAGGGAGTTATAGGGAGGACATGTGAAACACACAGATACTAACCTGAGCACAGGCTCACACCAGAGATCCATGAGTTGTGAAGATGTTATACTACCCACTGCATTGCCATCTTATCCTTCTATCTGCTAAGCTATTTTTACATCTTTCAGATGAAAAATATGTACAGCAGTGTGCCATTACTCTCCAAATATTATGTCAGCTCCAGTATTCAAGCCTTCAGGTAAAGAATTTACATTTATAACTTCTTAGTACTCATTTTTGAACTCTGAGATCGTGAGCAATTCTGATATGAATACACATCTTGCCTTAAACTGGCCTGATTTGAAAGAGAAGCATGCATTCTATAATAAAAATGCAGCATGTCATGTTTAAATGTGTTCAAAGACAACAATCATATCAAGATAATCTTATATAAAAATAATAGTTCTGCTCCTACTTGGACAATCGTTGCCGCTTTTTTAAACCAGTCCTGTTAATCAACCTATAACATGTAGTCCATGTATTTCACTTACTGGAAAAAAGGAAAATGTGAAAAACGTATATACACTATATTGCCAAAAGTATTCGCTCACCTGCCTTGACTCGTATATGAACTTAAGTGATATCCCATTCCTAATCCATAGGGTTCAATATGACGTCGGTCCACCCTTTGCAGCTATAACAGCTTCAACTCTTCTGGGAAGGCTGTCCACAAGGTTTAGGAGTGTGTTCATGGGAATTTTTGACCATTCTTCCAGAAGCACATTTGTGAGGTCACACACTGATGTTGGACGAGAAGGCCTGGCTCTCAGTCTCCGCTCTAATTCATCCCAAAGGTGTTCTAACGGGTTGAGGTCAGGACTCTGTGCAGGCCAGTCAAGTTCATCCACACCAGACTCTGTCATCCACGTCTTTATGGACCTTGCTTTGGTCACTGGTGCACAGTCATGTTGGAAGAGGAAGGGGCCAGCTCCAAACTGTTCCCACAAAGTTGGGAGCATGGAATTGTCCAAAATGTCTTGGTATGCTGAAGCATTCAGAGTTCCTTTCACTGGAACTAAGGGGCCAAGCCCAGCTCCTGAAAAACAACCCCACACCATAATCCCCCCTCCACCAAACTTTACACTTGGCACAATGCAGTCAGACAAGTACCGTTCTCCTGGCAACCGCCAAACCCAGACTCGTCCATCAGATTGCCAGATGGAGAAGCGCGATTCGTCACTCCAGAGAACGCGTCTCCACTGCTCTAGAGTCCAGTGGCGGCGTGCTTTACACCACTGCATCCGACGCTTTGCATTGCACTTGGTGATGTATGGCTTGGATGCAGCTGCTCGGCCATGGAAACCCATTCCATGAAGCTCTCTGCGCACTGTTCTTGAGCTAATCTGAAGGCCACATGAAGTTTGGAGGTCTGTAGCGATTGACTCTGCAGAAAGTTGGCGACCTCTTCGCACTATGCGCCTCAGCATCCGCTGACCCCGCTCCGTCAGTTTACGTGGCCTACCACTTCGTGGCTGAGTTGCTGTCGTTCCCAAACACTTCCACGTTCTTATAATACAGCTGACAGTTGACTGTGGAATATTTAGGAGCGAGGAAATTTCACGACTGGATTTGTTGCACAGGTGGCATCCTATCACAGTTCCACGCTGGAATTCACTGAGCTCCTGAGAGCGACCCATTCTTTCACAAATGTTTGTAAAAACAGTCTGCATGCCTAGGTGCTTGATTTTATACACCTGTGGCCATGGAAGTGATTGGAACACCTGATTCTGATTATTTGGATGGGTGAGCGAATACTTTTGGCAATATAGTGTATATAAACGTATCAACTGAAATAACCTGCTTTTAAGGTTCGACTTGAACGATGACAAAGGTCTGGTAGACTAAAGAAAAAGGGTTAATTGGGGATCAGTTTTTTGTTGTGATGAAATTGAGTGAGAAATGATAATTAACATTGTTCTGACATTTAAAGTTGGAAAATATTAGTAAAGCTAAAAATGTCTTATTTAAAATTATATTAATAAAAATGTCATCTTTACTGTCCTAATACAAACGGTTTTTAGATTTTCTTACTTAAAAAACGCTGAACCTCAAAATAATAGCAAAATGTTACTCTCCTTTTCAGTGAATCCGGTGATGGCACAGTTATTGCCTACTACCTTTCTGAGTTCAGTGTGCCAGAGGCTGAGGTATCTGCTCTGGATGAAGCCATTCAGTCGTCCATGCGTACCACGGAGCCAGGACAAACACGGAGGCTGAGCTTGTCACGCAAGCCAACCAATGATCTGCTTATTAACAATATGATGTCTGCAGGTAACTAATACTGGTAGCAGTAATATTGAATTTACTTTTATTTCTTTTCTAATATGTGTAGTTTCTTCCAAAAACTCTTCACATTGTCAAATCTATATATCTATATCTATCTATTTGTATGTCTATCTAGAGGACGTGTGTGTGTGTGTGTGTGTGTGATCAAAAAGACTCGTATTCGGCTTGTTCAGTACTCAAATGTTATATTCATCTATTCAATACAGTGGAATGCTGCAATAAGTTTACCATCCTACCCTGTTAGTCACACCTTTATTTTATTTTATTTTATTTTATTTTATTTTATTTTATTTTATTTTATTTTATTTTATTTTATTTTATTTTATTTATTTATTTATTTATTTATTTATTTATTTATTTATTTTTACTAATATATCCTCATTGGGGGCGGAGCCCCCCTTAAATTAAAATTCTAGAATCGCCCCTGGATGCCACGGCAATAGATACTAGTCACCCGTTAAATAACAAAGTAAAAAAGAAATTATTCTACAGTATTTCACACCTCACAAGGAATAGTCCATTTTATTACGGTTAATTTTCTCAAAAAAGACATTCTTGATGCCGTATGCAGCAAACTGCAATCTCCGGAGGACGCAGCATCTGAAATGAGACGCAGAGAATATAGAAACAATGTATATGGGCGGGTCACTGCCTCTGACTACTCCAATTATCCAATCGTATGCCTGCTAGATGGCCCCAGTGACACCAACTCAAAATCTGATTGGTTAATGGAACAGTTTCATTGCCACTTATTTTAAGCTTTGGGCACCTGCACTATTGATTCTGAAGGCCTTATGGCCGGACAACACATGATGTCATCCACTGGCTTAAATATGATTGGATAAATACTCATAAATATATCATAAATATACACTACTGGAAGCAGCTCAACCAAGAGAAAAGCTATGAAATGTAAAGAATAGACTATTGGGAATAATTTAATACACATTCATGGAAAAATATATTAAGTATATTAAAATGCAAGTCAGTGATACAGATTAATGCTGTTTAGGCCAGCAGAGAAGGCCTAATTGCAGAGCAAAAGTATTGGAACATCATCTTCAAATAAATGACACTTACAATGGGTCAAGAAATGAAAGCAGATATTCTTTTCATTATTATTCTAAACTGAGAGCGCTGTAACACAATTTATAACAATTTTTCAGTTCTGGTTAACAGAATTGAAAATAAGAATTAAAAGATTTAATCCCTATTCTAATGAAAGACTCCCCATATACCTTCACATTTATAACCTCATCTATACATATTTAAACATTATTTCCAGATTTGTAAACATTTTAAGTTTAAACCGGTAAATGAGTTATTACTCCTTATACATGGTCCCAAGTTTTTGTCTTCTTTGAATGTTTTTCCATTTTTACACACCATGGCACATAAGTTCCTTCCTCAATGTGATTACATTTGTGGTTGGTTTCTATGTATGAAAAAAAACTGACCTAAGCAGTTTTGTGTTGTTTTTTATTAACTGGTTAAATCCATTGTCGCAGCTGTTGATCCTCGCATGGTTAATTCAGCTCTGAAAGGTAATTTACTGTTCCTCAGCTTTTTATTCTACCTTTTTTACATTTACAATTTTTATCACCATATAGTTTCAGGTATCTACTAACAGTGTTACTAATATCAGGTCACCATAAGCAATCCCACCACTCTCGTGCGGGTGAGACGGACTTCATTCAGTCTCCAGGCTTTCCCGATTCTCCCTATGCCTCCAACACCTACACCGAGTGGCGTCTCCGTGCCGACCCTGACCACAGACTTCGACTGGAGTTCACAGTGGTAGACCTGGAGAATGACTGCCACAAAGATTTCATTAGGGTGTATGATTCTCTTATCCCCAGTGAGAATCATGTCATGGCAGAGTAGGTGCTCATTCAGTGTAATATAGAAAAAATAATTAAAGCAAAGAATCAGGACGCTGACGCTTCTCAGATAATGGTGCAGTTTGTCATTTTTAGATCCGTCTTTTCTGTTTTTGCCTCTGTTGGGATAACTTTACACAGAATTTTAGTTGTTAAAGATAACACCTTCAAATTGTAGATTCTTATGAACAAGCACTTCTGGCATGTCACAGAGAAGAAATAGGTTTGATATCACCATTTACTTTGAAGATCAAAATATTAGTTTTATAAAAGAAACGTTTGTTTGGTACGTTTCTATTAATATATTGCCTTTAGTAGGCTGTGTAACAAACAGAAATATTTTGAATGTTTGCTTATGACTGCACTATGTGTAATTTAGTAATTCTAATAGCTGTTATAATTCTGTAAAACCACTCCTTACAGGAAATGTGGACACTACACCCACAAAGAGCAGCTGGTTTTCCTGTCCTCTGGAAATGTCATGTTAGTTACTCTGGTCACAAACGAAGAGAAGAATTTCCCAGGCTTCAGAGCAAAATACTCTCAAGTACCTGCAGAAATCCAAGGTACAGTTACAAGGTAATGTTAGAGAAAGAGCTTCGGAGAGCCTTTGGATTATATTATATCCTTCATCCTAACCATGAAGAAGCTCTCTCTCGTCTCACCTTTCAGGGTGTGGTGGGAAACTAACAGGGATGAAAGGCACCTTTACGTCTCCTGGCTTTCCCTCCAGTTATCCTCCTCAGGCCCAATGTGTTTGGAACATTGAAGTAACAAAACCAATTCTTTATCAGGGAATGTAAATTGTGCTGGGTCACTGAATAACATACATTTTTAGTTGTTTTTTTTTCCATCTGTATGTCTTGTCTCAGGTTCCAGAGGGAAATCACATCATATTAAATTTCAACAAGTTTTCACTAAATGATCCAGGACAGAGCCCTGACAACTGTACTAAAGATTACCTGGAGGTTACTGGCAACAGGTTAGACCTCTGTGGAAAGTAAAGTTATTTTATATAGGTTACTTAAGTGATTAATGAGTGAGTGAGTGAGTGATTGCTTGAGTGAGTGAGTGGTGGTTTGGGTGGCCAGGTGAGTGAGTGAATGTGTGAGTTAATGAGTGAGTGAGTGAGTTAGTAATTGAGTGAGTGAGTGGTTGAGTGGGTTGGTGGGTGGGTGGCTGAGTGAGTGGTTGTGTGGATGAGTAGGTGGGTGAGTGAGTGAGTATGAACAACATGAAGAATCTAGGAACTTCAGCATAAATAAATATTAAGCAAGTTAATGATGTTATAAAGCCTTCTCTCACAGAAAATATGTGACAGAAAACTCAACATGTGCAACTTACACACATTTTTCTTTTAAATAAATTAGAAGTCTCTGTGTAAGTTGTTTTTATAGTATTGATAATGTATTACATTTAGTGCATTAATATAAAATGTCATTTGTTTATAACCAGCACTACTGTCAGAGATACTGTTACAGGAAATAGTATCAATAGCTTCTGACCAGTCAGACTGGAGAAAAATTCAAGAATGCTGTGGCCTTTTACTCACTGATACCATGAACATGTTAATGCAGGTGTTATTATTTTGTGTATTAGTTTTATTATTGTAAGTGACAGTTACAGTTAATGTTCCTTACTATGTATTTAATTTATTATGTTTAAGGATGTGTGGAGAAAAATTTGAGAACGTACCCCTCGTCATCAAGACAGATAAGGCAGATATAAAATTCTTCTCTGATATGTCCCATGTAGACAAGGGCTTCTCTGCAGAGTTCGAAACCTTCAAACCCTTTGATCGTATGTTTACTGCTTATACTAAATGTGTATTTTTTAAAAAAATGACATTTAATAATAATCAAGGAAAAAATGGTATAATCATGCTTGTCTTTTAACCTGCAGGTTGTTCTAAGAAATTCCACTGTGAAAATGATGCCTGTGTTTCTCAGAAGCTGAGATGTGATGGCTATGACGACTGTGGAGACATGAGCGACGAGAAGAACTGCGGTCTGTTCAGATCTGTCTCTTTTACATTTAAGGGAACACTGAGACATATTTGATATCTGAATTTCACTTCTGTGGCACATGAGCGATGAGGCTGATGATTTAACAGCTCAGATAATTTTGTAGCTACCATTTTAACCTGAAGACATTGCTTGAATCAGGTGTAATATCCATCAGTACTGACATATGGAACCAATTGTAATAATATTAGAATATAAACCACATATACACTGATCAGGCATAACATTATGAGCAGTGAGAGGTGAAGTGAATAAGACTGATGATCTCCATCATGGCACTTGTTAGTGGGTGGGATATATTAGGCAGCAAGTCAACATTTTGTCCTCAGAGTTGATGTGTTAGAAGATTTGAGGTGAGTAAAGTGGTCCAAGGAAGGAACAGTGGTGAACCGGTGACAGGGTCATGGGCGGTCAAGGCTCATTGATGCACATGGGGAGAGAAGGCTGGCCCGTGTGATCCGATCCAGCAGATGAGCTACTGTTGCTCAAATTGCTGAAGAAGTTAATGCTGCTTCTGATAGAAAGGGGTCAGAATACACAGTGCAGGACGGGTCAGGACTGTTTTGGCAGCAAAAGGGAGACCAACACAATATTAGGTGGGTGGTCATAATTTTATGCCTGATCAGTGTAAATATATAGATAAATTTAAAGTTTGGGCTATACCTCCTTACAGGAGCAAACTATGAGCTAAGGAAGAAAGTGACCTGCTTTAAAATGACTTATGATTTCTTAAGTCTGAAGTTCTTGATTTGTTGCTGTTACCTACTGCAGTAAATAGCTTCACCAATTTATGTTACAAAAACACATTTAATAATGATGTAGCCATATGTTTGTCATCTGAGATCTCCTTTTACCTGTGCAGTCTGTGAAGAGTCTTACATCAAATGTAAGAACGGCTTCTGCAAACCCAAATACTGGCAGTGTGATGGAGTGAACGACTGTGGTGACAATACAGATGAGGAGAACTGTGGTAGGAATGGAACTGGAACATTAATTTTACACAAAACCTTACAGTTTGGTGAGAATTTTTGGTAAAACTGTCCTGTCTGCAGGATACTGTAAAGCCGGGGAAGTGGCATGTCGAAACGGCCGCTGTGTCTCAGAGCAGAAGAAGTGTGATGGCCATAATGACTGTGAGGATGGTACAGATGAATCCATGTGCGCCAAATGTAAGCCATTCAACACAACCATTTTTTTCTTGCTATAAAATTAAAAAAACCTATTTATAGAGTGTCCCGGACAGGCAATAGAAAGTAAACAGAAAAGAAAGAGAGCTAGAAAAGCTCCAGTTTGTCTATTGTGCCCTTTTTCTTTTAATAATTACTGTATACTCTGATCAGGCATAACATTATGACTACCTGCCTAATATTGTGTTGGTCCCCCTTTTTGCTACCAAAACAGCCCTGACCCGTCCTGCACTGTGTATTCTGACACCTAAACCAGCATTAACTTCTTCAGCAATTTGAGCAACAGTAGCTCGTCAGGTGCCATGATGAGGAGATCATTAGTCTTATTCACTTCACCTGGCACTACTCACAATGTTATGCCTAATTGATGTAGATTGTTAGAAAGGACAAATATGTTGTCCTGCTGCCTGTTGCACAGTGCGACAGTCTAGACATGTTTGATGTTTTGTCAAAACAGCTTTATTGAAAATGAAACAATAAAACATGGGTGTATTTTATCCACTCTGGTTAATTAAAGGTGCCAAAAAGGTTCTTTTGGGTCATGACCATTTTTGTTGGCACAGAAAACTAAAAATATGTGCTTTGTGGGCTAAATGATTCAGTTTATTGTGGCCAAAAGTGAATTATGAACTAAAAGGTTTTTCAGGGAACCAGAAATACTTGACCTTTATTTTAAAGACTATGTGAATATATATGTACTGTCTGAAGCATACATGTCTGGAGTATTTAGTGTGTACAGGTAGAATATACGGAGCTGGTTTTACCTGTTCTCTTGTGTGTTTAGCTATAGTCCTCACCTGCTCTGAGTTTACCTTCAAGTGTAAGAACAACATGTGCATCAGCAAGCAGAACCCAGAATGTGATGGGCACAGAGATTGTGAGGATGGTTCAGATGAAGAAGGCTGCGGTAAGCTTAGTTTTTTACTTTATTAAGCCACTTAAATAACTCACAAGCTGCTCCAGTGCCAGCCGTATTTGTTGTCAAGGATAGGAAATGAAATGTATTGTTATACATATATAAAATTACTCAAATGTAAAACCTGACAAATACTGTAATTAAACACCTCCAGGATTGACCTCAGGTTAATGTCTACACATGTTCTCACCGTGTCTACCCACTTCCCCAAAGCATTCAGACAGAATTCTTCAGACAGCACACTGGCTGATAAAGCAGATAAAGGCACAATCACTCATAGTATCTATTTTATATATAAAGTAATTCTGTATGTACTTATGTTAATCAGATATTATATTACAGTATGCACTGATCAGGCATAACATTATGACCACCTGTCTAATATTGTGTTGGTCCCCCTTTTGCTGCCAAAACAGCCCTGACCCGTCCTGCACTGTGTATTCTGACCCCTTTCTATCAGAACCAGCATTAACTTCTTCAACAGTTTGAGCAACAGTAGCTCGTCTGTTGGATCGGATCACACGGACCAGCCTTCTCTCCCCACGTGCATCAATGAGCCTCGGCCGCCCATGACCCTGTCACCGGTCCACCACTGTTCCTTCCTTGGAGCACTTTTGATAGATACTGACCACTGCAGACCGGGAACACCCCACAAGAGCTGCAGTTTTGGAGATGCTCTGATCCAGTGGTCTAGCCATCACAATTTGGCCCTTTTGGTCAAACTCGCTCAAATCCTTATGCTTGTCCATTTTTCCTGCTTCTAACATCAACTTTGAGGACAAAATGTTGACTTTCTCCCTAAAATATCCCACCCACTAACAGGTGCCATGATGAGGATCATCAGTCTTATTCACTTCACCTGGAATTGCTCACAATGTTATACCTGATCGGTGTATGTCACATGTCTCCTTTCGGTCTCTGAAGTATATATCTGGTATTGTGTAACTTCAGAGAAAATGACTTTATCATTTGTTTTATAGTTATATTTGCTGTTTTAGTGCCATTCCCTGTAGCAAGTTTCTTGCTATTAAAAGATGACATGTTACCTAGAAACAAGAAAGGCACAAAGTCCTCTGTCCAACACTATTATAAAGCAATAACACGGCAACCATACTGAAAGCAGTACTGTATGAGCTGCTGTTGTAGAAAATAAATCAGCAGCAGAAAATGGATCAGTCAGAATCAAGAATTTAACAGGATGCAAAAGCAATTATCACGAATATCTATGGATACTGCTGTGTTCATGTCAGGTAGTACCTCACTATGTGCTCTAAATACTGGTGTGTTTGTGCTGATTTCTCCGCAGAATGTGGTATGACGCCATACCAGTCTTCTCGGATTGTGGGTGGTGAGGCGGCCAGTGAAGGCTATTGGCCATGGCAGGTTAGTCTTCACCTGAAGGGCAGAGGTCATGTGTGTGGAGCCTCCTTAATCAGTGACCTCTGGCTAGTTACTGCTGCACACTGCATACAAGAGACCAACAGGTATGTATATGCCATCATGTTAGCTTAGTGTTTAAGAGAGTGACCTTCTCATCAGAAGGTCATAGGTTCAAATGCCAGGATGCCACTGCAAATGTAAGCTGCCCTGTGTCATAGCTCTTGTCTCACCATCCTCTCTTTATCATCTCTCTTGTTAATAAGACAAAAAAAAATGCTACTTGTCCGTTGCCATGGTAACAGCTTTACCCCTGATGAAAGTGCTGACACTGGAGACTTCTTACAAAAAATCTAAATAAACATTTACTACTAAAAAACAAATTTCACAATATTAAAAATTGTGCATTTTTAACTGTATATGAGCTACAGAAACATTACTACAGAAACAGTAACGTATAACAAATATTTTATACGTCTGTGCATCTGAGCAGATATTCTTGGCCAGAAGAGTGGGATGTCTACCTGGGGCTGCACAGTCAGAGTGAGACCAACACAGCCAACACAGTGCTGAAGGGTGTAAAGCAAATTATCTGTCATCCTGAGTACAACCCCCAGCTCTACAACAGTGACATCGCTCTGATGGAGCTGGACAGCCCTGTGACCCTCAGCCAGTATATTTGGCCTATCTGCCTACCTTCAGCCACACAGTTGTTACCTACAGGCCAGTCTGTGTGGATCACAGGTTGGGGCAAAACCAGAGAGGAAGGACGTAAGTATGAATACATTGCAATTGTTTTTAGACAGTAATGTATGCATGCAATGGAGCAAACATTTTTTTAGAGTTTAGTTCCTATTAAATCAGGTAATATTTTGGCCTAAAGATTTAATTCCAGATACATTAGGACTACTGAAACATTTGAACATTTTTATTCCAGTAATATATGTGCACCATAAGTGGCAAAAAAAACAAGGAATATTTCTCACACTGACCTGGTAGGAAGAGTGAACATGAAATTCTTACACACCTTCTAAAATAGTCAGGAGGTGTGTTTCAAAAGGTGAATCACATCTTGTCCAGCTTCATACATAAAAAATAAAAAACATGTTACAGGAAAATAACCCAGGCCTGGGCAGTGTGATTCAGACTGTCATGAAAGAAGCCATTTTGTACATGACACATGACCTGTGCATGTGCAAAAGCAGCAGCTGTGACTCTTTCTGCCTTTAGAGGATTAAATGTGGCATGTCTAGATGGCACGTCACAGCCAAATCATTGCCGTCTGTCAGATTTCGAGGTGTCTTAAAACTTTCTGCTGTCATCGTGATTGTTGCCATGACACAAATTGTATTGAATTCTAATTTGGTAATAATGTAAAAAAAAAAAAAAAATACAGAAGATGTATGTAGAACAGACTTTCAGTAGGTTTGTCACATAAAATGTTAAAAACATTCACATGTACTAGTAGGAAAGCCTCCTTAGTATTAGTTCTCTATAAAGATCTAAAATAGTACAAAACTCTTCATTTAAAAATATTAGCATACACAAGGCAGCTTTGTTCCTAATCATAATTTGTTAAAGAAATTAATAAAAACAAAAAAAGTTTTATTAATATGATGATTGAATTAATGTGTGAACAAGAACATGAGCCAAAAGGTGAAGGACCAAATTTCATGTTTTATTTTCAGTAACCACTTTGTCCTGGTCAGGGTTGAGGTGAATCCCAGGGATATTGGTTGTGAGGCAGGAATTCACCATAGATGGGGCACAAATACATCACAAGGCACCGTGGATAGATACACTTAAGGGCAATTTTGGTATGTTTTTGGGGGGTGGGAGGAAACTGGAAAAAAAAAGCCTAGAGGAAACATGCAAATCTCTGGACCCACCCCAACCAGGACGAAGCAGTTGTCCTGCAGCAAGATAATCTTGATAATCCTGATTCCTTGTAAATCTTTGCAAAACAGTAGAGTACATGAGGCAGTCTGGAGAGAAAACAACTCAGCCTCTCCCTCTGCAGAACTGATCTGAAAAAGGGAGTGTAAACAAGTTTATCAAGATGAACGTGCGAGATAATGAAGGAACCATAAAGCTCCAACTGCTTCTTAGAGTATACTAATAGGGTTATGAGGGCAAATGTTGGGCATACAGGTTTTCACATTCAAAATACAAGACACAGAATTCTGAATTCATATCAATCCTTTTTTTTAATATACTATTAAGACTATTATTGTTGTAGTTGTGAAACAATAACTCACTAAATATCCTGTCACTTAAATGTATTTGTCTTTTTCATATTGCTCTGTGGTTATAGAACATTTTGCACTCAACTCTGTTTACTTTCTGTTGACTTTCTTCTTCACAGCTGTGTTTGTTCACTGTACACACTTACATAACTTTTTAAGATTAGTTTGTTTTTGTGCTTGACTCAGAATTAGCGTCAGTTCTGCAGGAAGCAAAGGTGCGTATCATCAACGAAACAGTGTGCAGTCAGCTGATAGAGGATGAGGTCACACCTCAGATGATCTGTGCAGGAATTCTGACAGGAGGAGTGGATGCCTGTCAGGTAGAAAGAAAAAAAACAACTGTTTTCTCTCTCACTGATTTTTCTACATCCGTTAAATCTGTTCTTAATAAAATTCTCTGTCTCCACCATCAGGGCGACTCGGGCGGGCCCATGTCCTTTGTAGACCCAACAAGCGGACGTTGTTTTCTAGTTGGAGTCGTGAGCTGGGGTGAAGGCTGTGGCCGAAAGGGGAAGCCTGGCATTTACACACGGGTCACCAAGTACCGCAGCTGGATCCGAGAAGAGAGTGGGGTATAAAATGCACATTTGAGGCCTACTCTGCCCACTCCCGAAGGAATTACTGCTTCCACAGACACTCTAGATCAATCCCTCTTGCTCCTGAAGAAAGGAGTTCATGTTTTAATAAACACAGCCTTTTTGGTCCCATGTGCTTCATATCGAACCTTACACTCATATCTATAAGAAAATAAAAAACAACTGCTCTTGTAATTGTCTTTGTTGGGTACTGACTCTCTCTCTCCCTCCCTCTATCTATCTATCTATCTATCTATCTATCTATCTATCTATCTATCTATCTATCTATCTATCTATCTATCTATCTATCTATCTATCTTATCTAATGCATCCTAGTGAAAGTTCCCTTTTCTAAATAGTAATGAGACACAATCAGAAAGGTCCTGTTCATTTTATTACAGTCTGGTGTTTAATCTGAATTGCAAAAGTCTTCAGTTCTCAGGTGTTGTTACCTATTGCAAGGATTAATACCTTAATCATTTTCAGTGGTGTGATAAATACACTATAACTATATAATGTAGAGATTTTTAAGAACAGAGCTCCTGCATTATTAGGTTCTTATGCCATTTTTCTTTTTATTTTCTTATTAAATATGATAATTGTTTTATACATCAGTGTATTATTTCAAATGAGTTGTTTTCAGGGACTGTGTTATAATTGGTGCTGATTACCTGTCTAGTTAAAGTGCTGTATTACGTGCATTTCTGTTCATTTCCTTCACTGATCTATGTTACTAAACAGCTTTGTTATTCATTTTAGTTAGTTATTTATTTTAGTCTAATGATTACAGTATGCATAACTGTCATAGAAACCTTAACACCTTTGTAAAGTCCTACAGGTTTAACCTGTGATATGTTTAATGTTTTAGATTGCAAACTACACAGCCCCTGTCAGACTTTTGTCATTTTTGACGATAATAGGCATATAATAATTTAATGGTGTCTCATGAACCAGGTGGATTGTTTATATTTATATTATGATGCTGTATTTCTCTGTGTTTAAAAAGAAACAATAGTTCACCTGTAGACTTATTCACTAAAGAAAAAGTGAATATCACTAAAACCATTGGATTCTGATGAAAAAATGGATGATGGACAGTAAACTCATACTTATTAAAAGATTTACTGTGAGTTTGTGAGTTAAGACTGATTATTTCTCTCTAGTTTCTTTCCCAGAAGATGTACAGACTCAGTTCATCTTCATGTGCATTCACCCACAATGGGCCGAAGTTTGGCCATTTCTATTATGACTGCTGTTTTACAGAATAAATATATTAATCGTTTTTGCACTTGTTTGTTCGTGTTGTTCTCGCTTTCTAATTGAGTTTTAATAGTTTTCATTTATTAAATAGACACCTTTTTTGCGTGAAGTAGCAATATTTTGAGAAAGAGGAATAAACACAAAGTCGGCACCATTTCCGAATAAGATGTGGAAGCGGAAACGCAGGATGGTGCAGCGCTGTTATTGTTCCTACCCCACTTTCAGAATGCTAAGTCAGTGTTTGGCTAACTAACTAGCTGTCTTTTATTATTGTTGTTGTTATTATTATTATTATTATTCCATTTAATATAGTTTACATATGGTAAGTTGTTTTATTTTTGATGTGAACTTAAATGCAGGCTTTTTTTATGCGGATTTGTTTCAAGTTGTTTCTGGAAAAAAATGAGCTAGGTGCTAACAGAAGGAGGCAGCAGTAAGCTAAATGATCTGGATGCGGAGGTATGCTTGTTTGCTAGCTGGCTAACAAAAATATTTACAAGAATAATTCATGTGAATCCCCGTTGCCCGTTTACTGTTCGCTTCTGAATCTATGTTGAATTAGGTTTATTCAAAGCTACGTAACTATAAGCGATTACAATTAATTGGCACGCTCTGTGTCAGCCTGCGACTGGTCATATATGCCATGTTCAGAGTAACTTTCCCAAAGGTGAAGAATCTCACGCTGTGTGTTTCCTTTCAAGGTTTCTGAGAGATGGATTCTTTAGATCACATGCTAACAGACCCCCTGGACTCAGGGATGGACTACGATGGCTGTGTGATGGAGGAGTGCATGCTGGGAAACTGCAGAGTCCGGATACCAGAAGATATTCTAGAAGATGTGAGTAACAACATGTACTAGGTCTTGGGATGTGTGAATATTCTGAACACAATTAAGAGCCATGGTAGTTATGTGCTTTAGAACGTATTAAGTCCTGTGTTCCCTCAAATGATCAGTGTCCTGTCCTTTCACAATCACGACACCATTAAAGGAAAAACCTTCCCTGAAAGTTTTTGCATATTAATATTTATAATGAACTTAAATGCAATCTTCAACACTGTCAAAGACTTGAATATATATCTGTGTGTGTTTTATGTTGTGTGTCTGAGCAGCCAGAGATTTTCTTCTCTGTGATGAGTGAAAGCACCTGGTCTGAGGTTCTGACTGATGGACAGAGACAACACCTCCGCCAGCTCCTTCCACACTTTCCAGAGAATAATGTTTTAGAGCAGGACAGGGTCATTAGTGACCTCTTCAATGGCCAGAACATCTGCTTTGGAAATCCTCTGCATCTTGCTCAGAAGCTATTTAGAGGTACTTCTCATTCATAGTCCTACTGATAGATACAGCTATTTATAGGATCCTGCTTTTATCGAGTATAGTTCAGTTCGGCTCACTATCTACAGACTTGCTTCAGGTTGCTTCTCCCATGATAGTAATGTTAGAGATGCTGCTCAGTTGACTTGGGTGAACCACCAACTGTGTTGTGGAATTTAAATCAATTGCACTAGTGCCTTTAAATCATTTTACACATTTGCACACTGTAATATACAAAGGTATGTAAAGTGATCTCATGTTAGAGTCCTGTTCATTTGAATGGACAGACATTGTTGCATGTGCAACTCTCATATAAAGTATATATACTTAACACTGTTAAAAAAAATCTGCTCTTTAGATGGCTACTTTAACCCTGAAGTGGTCAAGTACAGGCAGCTCTGCGTAAAGTCCCAGAAAAAGCGTCAAATCTACTCTCTCCAGCAGTACTACCACAAACTGCTCAAGCAGATCCTCATCTCCAGAAAGGTATCAAACAAGCTGACGATAGAAAAACATATTTAAATGACATTCATTTTAAATGAATTCTAAAGTCATTTAAGTCATTTAGATCACTTATGTCATCTAAATTCATTCTTTAAATGTCTTCTTCTATTGTGTGATGTTTTATTCCTGGGTAGGAGTTATTGGACATGGCTGTACGCAGTGGGCCAGAGCTGGCAGTGAAAAGGTGTTATCCTCCTCCTTCCCACAGAGAGGAGCGAGAGCAGCGTGTGAAGCGTAGAGTGAGACGTATACTTCGGGAGGTGAAGACTGAGTGTGGGGACAGCAATGTGTCCTCTGATGAAGATGGTGAGTCTGGTGAAATGTAATCTCTAACTTGTGTTTGCTAAGAGGCTACGGTTAGGAGTCTTTGATTTCTAATTTATCTAATGCTTTAGACAGAAACTATTTCCTTAATCGGAACACATTAAAAGAATCAGAATCAAGGAACACTTATCATAGGAAATAGATTAGATTAGATTCAACTTTATTGTCATTGCGCATGCGTACAAGACAGATGCTAACTGCATTTCGTTAACCAGAAGTGCAAAGCTGTAGTGAAATGCACTGATCAGACATAACATTATGACCACTGCCAGGTGAAGTGAATAAGACTGACGATCTCCTCTTCATGCACGTGGGAGCGAAGGCTATATATATGAATGTACAGAATGTGTGAATATATAGAATATACATCCATTCTTGGACCGCAGGCACCTGAACCTCTTCCCAGAGGGTAGGAGGGTAATCAGTTTATGGGCTGGATGAGAGGTGTCCTTGATGATGTTGTGAGCTTTACACAGACACAGGTGATTTAAAAGAATTGTTAGAAAAAAATTTGAACACTTACAAGTTCAATTTGTGAGAATTTGTACAACAATTTTTTGAGGAATTTGGAACACTCATTTTAAGAATTAGAACACTCATTAGAACAATTAGAACACATTTTAAAGATTTTTGTCATGCTTTGAAGACACGGCTTCTTGGCTGTCGACGCCTCCATCCCCGTCTTCTCCAACACCTACAGTCTCTCTCAGGGTTCTTCCCAGTCTCTTCACCCAGGACATGAAAACTATAGGTCAGTGTCATATCTTATCCACTTCTATCTCATATCAGTTATCTTGGCAGATTTGAGGAAAATAATTTATTAATTATTAATAATTTATTAATAAATTATTTATTTTTTGCTCAATTCAGATAAGCCAGAGCTGGGAGAGAAGGACTTAAGAGCCATGATGAGAAGACACCGAGAGAAGAGGAAAAGACAGCCAGTGAGTTGATTCAAACCTTCTGCACCACGGCTGTGACACATCATATGAAATAAAATGTATTAGTTACATTGTGTAAATATTTAGGATCATCCTGACTTCATGACATCAGACTTGCACCTTGGTGACATCATGTCTCGAGTAAACATCGGCAGAAAAGGATCCAATATGGGTGAGGTTTATGAGAAATATTACATTTTCTTAATCTCCTGGATTAAGGCGGTTTCTGTAATGGTTGTGTGTGTGTTATTTCTCATGCATGTAGCTTTAATTGACTTGGCCTTGTCTAAGAAGGAGATGAAGGAAGAGAAAAGGAGGAAGAAGCTGCGACCCATTAAAACCGAATCTGACGACGGCTGTGAGGGTCAGACACCGGCGGCCTCATTGTCTGCCACCATTAGTGACAGCACACCTGCTCTCCTGCAGAGCGTTAAGGAAGAGTGAGCATGTCCTCCAACACACACACACACACACACAGAGTTACCAGAGTTTGCAGACTGATTTAATGTCTTTTTTTCTTCACGACAGAGCTATGGAGGAGTCCCAGAACAGCCCTGACACTGTGGAAGGAATAGCCATTAGCTTCTTTCATCTTCTAGAAGACATCCTTAGACAGGAGAATCTGGCATCCTCTTCACTGGTATACTCACCAAAATGCTTTGAGCAACCACTGCTGTTGTTTATAAGCACTGTTATTACACATATAACAATACAGGAAGGAAAAGTCCTGCGTTAAATTTTGGTCAATATAAATAATATCAGTCTAGTCATAATTTTAAGATATTATTAAAATTACTCAAATCTGTGAAAACTAGCAAATAAAAAAACTAATCTACAGAGAGAAGGCAGACCTGCTGTGAGAACTCTATAATTTGAAGTAAGACCGGGTGATGAGACATTTAATATCACCATCATTGTCACATTATGCTTTTCTGAGATACTACGGATATCTTTTCGTGCTAACAGCCCAGCGGCTTAACCACTTGAGCTACCACAGCCCCCCTTCAGTGTTTTCAGTGTTATTTTTAAATGCAGCACTATTTATTGCTGGTAGCAAAAACTGTATTTTGTGATGCATATGGTGTAGAAATAGAAAGTTAATTGAGAATCTTTGAATGTAAATGTTTAACAATGCCTACTTATGCTTGTGTGGCATGGCTGTCTGAAAGTCTTGAACAGAGGTTGTCAATCAAGCGTGCTAATTTGAATATTAGGAAACAGCCACCCTGATGGTTTTCTGATCTGTCTGATTGTCTTCTATATCCATTTACATTTACATTTACATTTCTGGTATTTGGCAGACGCTCTTATCCAGAGTGACGTACTAGAGTGGTTTAAAGTCTCTATCAATGAATACATTATCACTGGCTCAATAGGTCACAGACTTAGGATACCATCAGTCTAAAACTGTTGGGAATGTTGTTTTTATATTTAAATCTACATACAACAATACATAAAACACACAGGGGAAAATAAGAGCTAATCAAAAAGTTAGAGATATCCAAGAGTTTTAACAAAGCAACATTAATGGAAAATCGTGCCATGCGTGCCATCAGGCTCATCATTGACTCATTATTCACAGTGTATACCTGACAGCCACGTTATCTTGTTTAAAAAAAACATAATTTGAAGTCCTGTCTTGCAGATTGAGGAGAAAGTACAACAGTGGCAGGCCTCTGCTGCTAGTGCACTCAACCCCTGGTTCTCAATGGCCCCCTGTTGGTCAGAGCTATCAGTGCCCGCAATACAGTTCTTAGCTGGGGAGAGTAAGTATAAGTTCACATAAAGCAGAGGTGTCCAATCTTATCCAGTGGCCAGTGCCAGTGTGGATGCAGGTTTTCATTCCAACCAAGCAGAAGCTACACCTGATTCCAAATGGCTAATCAACTGATCTTGGCTTACAGTAGACTCAGGTGTGGCTTCTGCTCAGTTGGAATGAAAACCTGCACCCACACCGGCCCTTTGCGGATATGATTGGACACCCCTGACATAGAGGATTGTGTTTCTAAACTATCCATTCATGAGATGGTGGTAAGCATTTTTTCCTCTCCCCTCTTTCTGGGTCTCTTGCAGCTGGCTCTATGGCTCTACCTAGTGGCTTCACTCCATATGTTGAATTCCGAGAGCTCACCCAGCAGTGGAAATGGACTGGTGAATTGTTTGTTTTTCATTATAACCACTAAATTTATTGCAACTGTGGCAAAAAGATTTGTTTTTCTGAAACAGTTTTGTTTAATCTATAACCATTTTTTTGCTTTTTTGTGCTTTTCTTCTCATCTTCTTAGGACCCACTCAGGACAGTGAAAAGGATCTCAATGCTCTTTGCTTACTTTGGCTGGAGTCAAAGGACCAGGCTGTAGTCAAGGTATCTTTATGTTCTCCACCAGTGCCAGCACTTTTGGCACTCAAATACTGTACATGTGTATTTTCTATTGGTTACCAGTCTTATTGATTACCGGTCAATTTCTTTTTTAATAGCAAGAAGGAGAAGAAGCAGCAGAACTGACTCCACCAGCTCCCAGAGTGTGAGTGGTCTTTCAGCGACAACCTCTTTTATTATTATTCTTTTAGATTTCTAGAGCCTTTTAGATTATCTTTGTGTGTTGCATTTTTAATGGCTGCTCTGCTCTTATGCCAGATGGACTGATTATGTAGTGAGGCCCAGCACAGGAGAGGAGCGGCACGTCTTTCAAGAGCAGGTATGTACTGAGGTGTGGTGCTGCAAATTGTTGAAGCAAGGCAAATAAGACAGTTGAATTGAATTGTGTTTGGAATCTGACTCTTGACTCATATCTCTGACACAGGAGCAGCAACGCTATGACCAGCCTCACAAAGCCTTCACCTTTCGCATGCATGGCTTTGAGTCTGTGGTGGGGCCGGTCAAGGGAGTTTTTGATAAGGAGACTTCGCTCAACAAAGCCCGTGAGCACTCACTGCTGCGCTCTGACCGTCCAGCCTATGTCACCATCCTCTCACTGGGTAATATAGCTTAACAAGTGTACACTGATTTATTTGAAAATTTTAGTCATACCATAATTACTGAATGTAGTGTGGGAAATGGTAACACCCTCCCGATTATTTCAAATGTGCTATAGCTTAAAGCCATAGAATAGAGATTAAATCAAATAGACAAATGAAATCGACTGAGGATTCATTCCTCACTATCAGTATAGAATTTCCAGTGGTGATAAAAACACTTTGCAAATCTACATCTCACTCATCAAAGCTTCAAAATATGCAGCACCCCAATCAATTTTTAAACGTTTGTTTTAGAAACTCTACGTTTTATCTGTCTTCATCTTGTGAGCACCAAGATGGTTAACCAACTATACTGATATGATGAAGCTCAGCAGAGTATTACCGCTTTTCTACCACTAGGGTTCTTGCATGCGTCTGGTCAGGTGTGCACTGTACATGCATGCATACAGTGCATGAACAAAACTATGCATACACGTGGTCAGTAAATGCGGCCCCAGATCTTAATTTCATCATTTCAGTAACCAGCCCTCTAGTAATGTAAAAGCTCCTGTGTACTGACCAGCTTCTTGTAAAGTTTGTTTATTTAATCAGATAAAAAATGCCTCTAGTATATTATTCATGTTGATCTTGACTCTACTGTGTCCTCAGTGCGGGACGCGGCTGCCAGACTGCCCAATGGTGAAGGCACCCGAGCAGAGATTTGCGAGCTGCTAAAAGACTCCCAGTTCTTAGCTCCTGATGTCACCAGCGCACAGGTCCCAAGCCCATGCCACACTGCTCCTTGGTTCACTATACCACTTTCCCTGGTTTGTTTCTAGATCTAAACTATTCAATTTTATGCTCCATACAGGTGAATACAGTTGTTAGTGGTGCTCTCGACCGCTTGCACTATGAGAAGGACCCATGCGTGAAATACGACATTGGCCGCAAGCTTTGGATCTACCTGCACCGAGACCGGAGTCAGGAGGAGTTTGGTAATTTTTGGAAAAACAGATGTAACAATTACAGAGGGCAATGTCAGGGTCCAGATGAAATGTGACATAAAGATGTCCCGCAGAGCCTCAAATGTAAATAGAAAGAAGATAAGCAGAGGACTGTGTGATGATGGTGGTATAGTGTTATTACATTGTACAATTACTGATTAAATGTTAAAGACTTTGTACTAGTTCTTTCATTGATTATTTAGTATTTTAAAATCTTATAGTGACTACAACATTGATATTTTGCATTGTTCTGGAACAGAAAGGGTATCTGTAAAAAGGTGAGGGCTAGGATTCCGAACATTAGGGCCATGTGTCTGTATATGTTACTGGTCATTGCTTATGAGCTTATTGCTGATGATATGGTGCTGTTTCTGTGCAGAGAGGATCCACCAGGCTCAAGCAGCTGCGGCCAAGGCACGAAAAGCTCTGCAGCAGAAACCCAAACCTACCCCCAAGCCTGTAAGACCTGATACACAGCAGCACAGTTACACTTTCATTAAAAAGAAAACTCTGCTACACCTTTGAACCTTTTGTTCAAATCAGAAATCCTTTGACTAAGTCATAACGCTTGTATTCTATCAATGCACCAGTAAGAATAGAGAAAGTGTTTTTTATTCCAAACAAGAAATAATGCACACACATTGTCAGTGGAACAATAGGAGCGGCATTTTTGATTACAGTTCAGCATACTTAAAAATGTTACAAAACATTTGGGATAGTCCTGAATACAACATCCTTCATGTATAGCACCCAAAAACTTAGAGAATACCTTACGTTGCTCTGCCTTGTATGATCCCAAACCCTCTTAACTGAGCTTCTTTTTTTCTGTAGTGATCTGCTAATTGTAATTACAAACATTTTCACTTAAAATGTTGCATGAGACAAATATTGAATGATGTAAAGTATGTTTAAGTGTTGTATGTTGGTATAAACTGATTATCATACTGTACAAACACTGTGCTATGCAAATACATGTTGCAGAGTGATAATGTCTTTGTACATTACATAAGATCATTACTATGATCTTAAAGTGTACAGCATATTGTGGTGTTATATTTCTGTGTTTCCATGCAGTTTAGGTTGGAGAACAAAAAGCTGATATGAAAATTGATTACATGTCCCCTGTGTTTGTGTAATACATGAGTATTACCATGCAAGTGCTGTAACTTTGTAGTGCTGCATAGTTCTGACATTGTTAGAAATTAGTCTGCAAAAGACTAAAGTATATGCTTAAATGAATGCCATTTTGGACTATGGAGTGAATGATGGTTAAAATGACTGTGCTGTAAGATGGGTGTGAGATATGTGTTTAGAAAACGTTTCAGCAAACATTTCAGTGTGAATTGGCTTTGTTTCCATGCTTACATTTCTATTCTCTTAATTGCTTGAAATGGTAAAAATTTGTGGGCTGAAAATTTGCATATTGTTATATTTGTATGTGACAGAAGTCTGGAAGCAAGGAAGCAGCCGTGAAAAGCAGTGCTACAGAAGGCCAGAGCTCGGCACCCGAAGGGGTTTCTATACCTGCTGTCAGCTTACCTCAACCCCCCAGCACACCAACACCGAGCACTCCAGGCACTCCAAAATCTCCACTACCCCCTACTGTGTCCACACCAACCAAAGCAGGCGTGCCAGATCCAGTCAAAACCAGGTGACTATTGCTTACAAATATCTTACTAAATGTGATTCTGTAAATGTATTTACTTTGAAAGCGGTTCTCTAAATTTTCTTTCTTATCTTTTGAAACTAAAATCTATTTACTGAATGCGCACAGTCAAGACTGGACGGCTTTCCCTGTACACAGCATTTGCTCAAAATTTACTTATAAATGTATAGGTGCGGTGAAGGGCAAATGTTAAAATTTTTCAAAAGATATTGTAGAGTACAAAACTAAAATATGAAATAAATAATAAGAAAAATAAAGACGCACATAAGAATTTCTTAACAATTCTGGTTTTTAATAAATAGGTAAGTGAGATTTGCTTATGTGCCACATTTGAGTATTATTCCTTTAATTGTATTAGTGCAGCAGGTGGGGTTGTGGTTTAGCGTGGATTTGCATAAGGAGGAAGGTGTTTAGCTGTGAACTAGAGGAGTAATGACTAACATTGCTTACATGAGTTTATCATCCCATGTATATTTTTGGGATCTTTCTATCTACCTGAGCAGAAAGCTATGCATGTGATGCATTAGTCATTATCCCTCTAGCTTAGCCCCACATACCTTCCTTCCAGTGCAGATCCACATTAAACCAAACCCCATCTGCTATATTTCCATTAATGTGCAGAGATAATGAATGTGTTATTCATTTGCACATGCTCTCTGCAGCGTCCTGCTGGTGTCTCCTCCCTCCATGCCTCAGCTGGGCACTTTGCTGTCTGCCACTCAGGTTGCTCCTCAGGCCTCCCAACAGGCCTCAGTGCAGCCTGCAGCTCGAGTTGTAGCTCATTCAGCTTCAACAGGGTCTCTGTCACAGGTGCGTTTAGTTACTGCTCAACCTGGCCTTCCTGCTGCTTCCGCGGGCCAGGCAGCCACACTGATCCACCACCAGACCCCCCACCATATGAGACTGCCTGTCAGTGTAGCCCACACTAAGGGCATTGCCCAGGTGAGCACTCAAATTAAACACTGGTTTTGTAATTTTAGGAATGTTATAAATGCTGATTTCACTGTTTACTACAGGGGTAGTGATACACAGCTGTTACAATTCAGTTTGATTTACAATACTGGCTTCACAATTTTTGATTTAACACTCAGTATATTTTAGACAAAATTTAGAAGAAATGTTACTGAAAAGACTCTGATTCTGAATTTTGATTCAGATTCTGAATCATAAACAATGCAAACATTGTGTGTGTTTTTGTATGTATAAATAAATCTAATTCTTTTATAATACATACATGATCAGGCATAACATTATGACCACCTGCCCAATATTGCTTCTAACACAACAACTTTGAGGACAAAATGTTGACTTGCTGCCTAATATATCCCACCCACTAACAGGTGCCATGATGAGGAGATCATCAGTCTTATTCACTTCACTTGGCAGTGTTCATAATGTTATGGCTGATCAGTGTATATGAATGAATAAACAAAGTGCCTGACCTGGGAATGTTGAAAATGATTGACTGAAACATAAAGAGCTCTGTAGCGAATAAAGAGTGCTGATGTTTTATAACATAAAAAAGTTTTTCTAAAACCCACCCTGAGAATATGCCAGTATGTTAGAATGACCTTTTTTCTACCTTAAAAGATGCCTACTTATTATGCTAGACACATTACTCTTGTATGATGCTATGGACCTTTTGTCATGTGTGCAGGCTGTGGTGACTCTGCCCCTGAGGAGCCAGTCCACAGGAAGTCCTATCCAGGTGCAGGCATCAAGAGGTCAAACTGGTATCTCTGTGCCAGGCCTGGCTTCTGCTGTTGCTGTCAGTAAAGCTCAGAGCAGTTCACCAGGAAGTCCTGCAGCCAACACCCCATCTCCTGCAGTACTGCAAGGGGTCACCAGCCAGAACATCATCAAACAGGTACAAACTCCCACTCAGACTAGCGGGGGCGTTGAGCTATCTGTTTAATGTAGATTGACGTATCTTATTGTGTGCATTTATATGTATAAATTAACTCTCCACAAAACCTCCAGGTTGCTATTACTGGTCAACTCGGTGTGAAAGCCCAGAACACTACAGGCATCCCACTGACTGCCACCAACCTCCGAATTCAGGGTAAGGATGTGCTGCGCCTGCCGCCCTCTTCAATCACCACAGATGCTAAAGGACAGACGGTATTGCGCATCACCCCAGACATGATGGCTACTCTCAAACTCACCCCTGACATGCTGGGCAGTGCCAGCAGCACCACTGCTAAGGGCATTTCTGCCACTCTGCATGTGACCCCACAGCAAGCCCCTCCCACTGTTTCATCCAACCCTGTCCCCCCAGCCACAGCTGAGGCTCTGACTGCCAAAGCTCCTTCTTCCCTGCCAGCACCAGGCACTGCTACCCTGGTAAAGGCCACATGCGATACTGCTATCCGCCTCATGCCTGCCCTGGCTGTCACCATGGCAGACCCCAAAGCCCGCACCTTCTCTACAGTCACCTCCTCAGATTCAAAAGCTGGCGGGACCACCATTCGCATTGTGCCCAGCCTGGGAGTGATGCCACAGAAACCGGGTCAGGCGGTTCCAGTCACCACCACTACAAGTGCCAAGCCTGGCACTGCTTCTTCAGGGGCAGCCACGGTTACCATAGCAACAAGTGGAGTTGCAGGGGCCAAAGGAGTGACACTGGGCTCTTCTGCTGTGGGTTCGTCGCTCTCTCTGGGCACTGCTGCAGCCACAGTGAGACAAGTGCCTGCCACTGCTACAGTAGTGGCCACACAACCAGTAAGCATTTACATTTGCTTTTCATTTGTGTCAGTTATGGCTGATTTTTCCAAAGTGACCTACAACTGAGCAGTTGATGGTTAAGAGCTTTGCCCAGGGGCCCAACAGTGGCAACCTTCTGATGTTGGTCATGACCGTCTGCTTAGTTGCATATATATCTAGCTCTGGAAAAAAGATAAGAGAGCACTGCCCAATCTCCAGATTTGAACCCTATTGAAAACCTCTGGAATGTCATCAAGAGGAAGATGGATGGTCACAAACCATCAAGTAAAGCTGAGCTGTTTGCTTTTTTACAAAAAGAGTGGTATAAAGTTCCCCAACAGCAATGTGAGAAACTGGTGGAGATCATGGAGCCAAAACCCATGCAGATCGGGGTTATTCCTCTAAATACTGATCTCTTAATGTTATTTAGCCAAAGCATTAACACAATCTGTTTACAAATTATTTGCATTTTGTTTTATTTGAGTTATTAAAGCTCTGCAAATACTGCATGATCTTGGGTTATTTTGATGTGTTGTCATTTCCTTTAAATATACACTCTAAATAACAATAGTTATATTTTGTATTTAGGAGAAATATTGTCAGCAGTTCACAAAAAATCGAACAAAACTCTTCATCTCACCAATACATGAACCTGGGAGAAAAAAACACAAGAAACTGATTATTTTGCAGTGGTCTTTTATTTTTTTTATTTCATTTAATTGCATGATTAAAGACAGAGCTGGAGAAATGTTTGAGGGAGTAGTTTGAGGGAAAAGTGAAATGATTCCAAGAAGGCATTGTTTGTGAGGAAAATGTTAAGAATAATAATAATGGTAATAATAATAATACATAAAGGTTTCTAGTTTTTAATGTATTATTATATTGTGAGTTAGTCTTGTAGTCTGCAGAACGTTACACTGGAAGCTGTAGGCATTTCATAAGTCCTTGTTTACTAACTGTGTATTTTTACTTCCTCAGGGGAAGTTACCTGCAAGGATCACGGTGCCTTTGTCCGTTCTTAGTCAACCTCTGAAGAGCAAAAGTGTGGTCACTACACCAATACTGAAAGGAAACCTCAGTACTAAGTGAGCTTCTTCAATTTTTTTTCAGTTTATATCAGAATCCAGCACTGTGGTTATTCATCTTCTGTTAATGTTCCTTTACTGTTTGCATGTTTTGTCACTTCCTGTACTTGACATGCTCATTGTTATTGAAGTGTAGGTAGACTTTAGGCTCAAGCCTAAAGTTTGACTGTTTTGTTTGTCTGACTGAAAGAGAGAACAGTATCATATGCTGTTTAGATGCAGCCTAATGTTCCCATAGCTGCCTGTCTGATGCTACCCTCCCTGTGTTCTATATGCAGTATCAGTAATCTTGGCAGGAATATTATCTTGACCAGCATGCCAGCAGGCACCAAGCTCATCGCCGGGAACAAGCCTGTCAGCTTCGTTACGGCTCAGCAGCTGCAGCAGTTGCAGCAACAGGGCCAGGCCACACAGGTCAGCCTCTTAGCAATTAACCCCCATTACTCCCATGTCCACTGTTATCTCATATCTGAACTTTCCTAATAAGCTAAAACATTTAAGTGTTCCTCCTTTCTCTTTTACAGGTCCGTATTCAGACTGTCCCAGCACAGCAACTTCAGCAACACTCAGCATCCAGCTCCCCTAAATCTACAGTGTCCACTATGGTGGTGTCTACTGCCCCCTCAGCCAAAACAACTCCTGACCCACAGTAAACGCCACCAACAACTTAAATCAGAATGCCAGCACCATTCTATGGAAAGCCAGTGTTTTGCCAGAGCTCTGCAAAAGTCTGAAATACTGGCTTCCATTTGACATGGAGCTGTTGTTCAGTATAGTATAGAGTCCCATGTTTGGGTGATCCATGGTAGGTGAAAAGGTAGAAGACCACCACATGGACACATTGAACCATGACCCTTCATGTAGTTTTATGAATTGAACAGCTTCCTTCTTATATGTTGTGTATATAGAGACAGTCGATAAAAAAACGATAATGTGAAATTTGAATTGTCATCTTAAATAAATAATCTTGTTTATTCTCTTTACCATTTCTACAATACTGAAACTGCAAGGCACTTTATTAAGTATGCCAATAAAATTATAGCTATAATGAATTATACTGAATTCCGAGATACCATGACTTCCTTGCTTGACCCAAACATTTTTGACAATTTAATCCTGATTAGAGCCCTGATCTGGACCATAGATGGTCTGCTCATTTTGAGCACAATTAAAGGACAATACCTTTCATGAATCAATCCTAATGTTTACATTGTTCTCAGACTATGGATGACTGTAATAATGTGAATACAACCATGAATGCATATGAGCATCTACATGCGAGTGCTCACACATCAGTTTCATCCTCATGGAAGAAACTGGGCTGCCTCGTGTGCTGCAGGTGTTGTATCTATTTAAGAAGGTTGACGGAAAATCAGCCTAAAATTCTAATTGTTCCAGGTGCTATATGGAAAATAAAGCACTTTACCACCGCTTAGAAAAAAAAGTACTTTATTCACAGGTTTCATTGGAACACACACAAATTATGCTTATGTTTTTGATCAACACATTATTGTGGTTTTCAGTTAGGAAAGCTTGTTCATTATGAACATTTATACTATTTGATTAAAGTTGGATCTAAAGCAGTCTAATCTATTTCTAATCAGTTATGTTAGGTATTTATTATTCCGATGTATTTTTGCTGTGTTTTAAATCAATGGTTCTCAATTTGAAATCACAGTCCAACACTATAAAAATTATTATATTTATTATTGAGTTCTTATAATTATTGGCTTGTTTGTCTGGTCACATGAATGAGTTTAATCTGAACTTAATAACTCACAAAAGTAGAACTATAAATAACTGGACATAATGAAACATTAAGGCATAATGATAAGATAAAATGCTCTGTGATGCCATGAAATAAAATAACAACTCAATAAGTGCTTTTCTACTAGATAAACAAAAATGCATTTGCAGGATTAGCGGGATTAGCTAAAAAAATTCCTGCAGGAGCAGGCGGGTTTGGTCAGGAATTCTGAAGGAGCAGAATTTGTATCTCTACTGATATCAGCTGAAATCTTCATATGCTAGTTACCAGAAGTCTATTCTTCATCCGATTCCTGGAGCAAAGCCTTCTGGGAACTAGTGTCCGATTGAGTGGTTTTCCTGAGGCTGAATTCTAAATCTGTCCTCTGCTTCCCTCCGTACCGGTTGGTGATCCTGGAATATGACAGAAAAAAGTATTCATTCTTTTCATTTATACAGGGTAATGATATATAGCTGTGATTACCATTTGGCTAGCTCTAACACACCTGATCTAACCAATCAGCTAATTACCCTGACACTCTTATGCAAAGAAATGTTTGTAGGCCAGGGAAAGCATTTGCATTGCATCATTTTACTTTACATAATGATTTGAGAATGATTTGCACTCACCACCACACCGTGCTGTAGTTCACACCCACAATCAACAAAGCTACTGCATAATGCCAACAGTAGCACATAGTAATAAACATGATGTTGCCGTGGTTTTCCAGATCCCACTCTTGTCCATTTAGAGGATACAACACAAAACCGATCTGTAGGAAATAACTGTTGGTTCAGAACCTTAAAAGGTACTAAATTACATTCTTATTAGTCAGAGGTCCTCTATTCAACTCCATTGAACCACGAGGTGAATTGAAAAGTGAGGTAACTGTGCTTTGATGCTGATCTCACCTGATAAAACCAGGTGCCTTGCAGTATAGCCAGGCTGCACCTGAACACCTCGAGCAGAGCATTATCTTGCAGAAAAGCCTCAAGCATAGTGCTGGCTGCCCCACAGAATATAGCCACTAGGAGCAACGAGTGAATGTGCTGGTCCAGAGCAGGCCGACTATGTACGTGGAAATAGAAAAGGAACCCTGGATGAGAAACAGGACAGGAAAACTGTTATAGCTTCCATTCATGACTGATGGACAATTTAATACACTATATTGCCAAAAGGGGACACCCCTCCAAATCACTGAGTTCAGGTGTTGTTTGTCAGGGGTTGGGCTTGGCCCCTTGGTTTCAGTGGCGTTTTTTGTCATATAATTGTCTTTGGATTCTTCAGAACAGTGTTTCTAATATCATTGACCGGGGTTGCAAGGTTTCAGCAAAGATGTTTGCACGTACCTTTAATTAAAAAAAAAAATTAATTGCAAACAAGTCCAGATTTGGTAGCCCTGTCAGCCTACTGCTCCCTGACCCCACATCCCCATTCTTCAGAACACCACACATCATGGGGAAGTCCTGAACCTAACCCACTATTATTATTTTTTTCAACAGTTCCTATTTCTGACCACTAGGCCACTGCAATAATAACTCTGTGGAGCAGTTAGCATATTGCCCTAAGTGCAACATATAGAAAAGTGAGCAAATCAGTGAAACATTAGCTTATATCTGGCAAACAGCAAATATCTGTTTTGACAGACAAATAGAAATAGATGATAGAGAGAGGGGCTTGTTAGTTGAGTTGTACCTTCTACAAAAAGAGCGAGAGAGAGTCCAAAGTGGTCAAGGCCAGGTGGGACAGGAAGCGAGGACATGCTGAGAACATCTGCAATGCCAGAGATACCAAAGAAGAGGTACATGGTGCTGTGTTGCCAGTTCATTAGCTTCACCCATTCCCCATTGAAAAGGTGAGCATGAGGTCCATCAGGTACAAACTGCTCAGCCATGATGCCTGGAACGAGAGTAAATCCCAACATGATCTAACTTCTTGAAAATACACAACTAACCTCATGCATGTTCATGAGTGTGAGTTCATCTCTCACCAACAAAAGCGAAAAAGATCTTCACACTGCCCTCAATGAGGTCTATCCTGTTAAAGAACAGAGGTAGATTTTGCCTCATGCCATGTTGTTTCTTCTTCCAGCTGTGTCGCAGTGGATATTTCACAGACCACCAGAAGCCAAAGAGAAAGAAGAAAGTGCCAGGCAGTGCATGTCCTTTAAAGTTGGCCATCTTTTACAGTCTGCTTCTGATCCTTTCTCCAACACACAACACTACACAAAAGAAAAGAAATTATTTGAGAATGAAAGATGAAAGGAAGAGCAAAAATTGACCACACAAACCTCATAGACCTCTGTGGCATGGCCTAGTTCGTGACACACACTGGAAACATACAACTTTACTTCTCTTTATTTCTCTTCAAATTTACATTGCTGTTTTCACAACTTCTTATCTCTGTGACTTCAAAAATGACAAGAATCTAAAGTCGCCATAATCTGAACTGTGTGCATGTATTTGATATAATTCTGTTAATTCTATTAATTTTACTTTTAGGCTATGTATGCTGTCAGGTATTCATATGTTGCATACGACAGACAACTAAACCACATCATAGAAATGCGTCAACTGTTAAAGTTAAAACATACTACCCCTGAAAATTTATTACAGTTATGAGAGTTTATAAGGGAACTCTCAAAGGGGGAATTGTGGGAAACAAATTTTCTTGTGTTCTCGCAGAGGAAGGCTCACTAACCTGTTCGGGAAAGGTCGTAAACATTCTTTCTCGCAACCAAATGGGTCGTAAATCTTAGTGGGTAAACATAGTCTCTAATAGGGGGTAGGGGAAAATGAGGGGGCTGCTTTAACACAACCTGAAGGACAGCCTACCAAAGTCTGTATAAATACCAGAGGTTTCTTGTCTGTCTTGCACTTCTGAGTGTGTTCTAATCTTCAATAAAAGATTCCTGCAACATACTTCCAAGTCTCCGTGATCGCTCTTCTACTGGTCTTCGGTTAATTTACAGCAGTATAAACAATAGATAACATCCTGTGTAATCTTTGTGGAGGGGGGTGTAGGTGTTGCATATTTATGGAAGCCATTTTGTAACGTAAGATGAATATAAAACTTAAAGATAGCAATCTTTCAAAAAAATATTTCAAATAAGCCCTACTTTAGCTATATAAAAGGTTAAATTTAAGCTAAAAATTAATGCTCATTTTTTCTTGCCTCATATAACTTCATCATCAAAGTATTTATCACATCACAACTTTCTTTGCAATGATAATTTCATTTATCAACCATATTGTTAAATTTATGCACGTCTTCTCAATATTCTGTGGATTTCTTCACCAGTATAAACAAAAAGCAGAACCATGACCTTATCAACAAATAAACACCGGCCAATTCATCTGCTCCATGTCCCATGTTGTTGTGGAAACAAAACAGTTCAGAGAAATTTAAAGAGCCAGGACACACCAGCTTTATCTGGGCCTTTTTACTTGACTTAATGTTAAAGTAATTAAGGAAAAAACGGGGGCAGGTTTTATTTAGGGATTTTCCTGATTGTACTGTGTATTGTATGAACCTCATGAGACGTCCAGATGAATTCACTGGCCATTTAGATGAATGTATGTTGTTACAGGAAAGTAATCATTGACAAGGTGGTGTGATGCAGCTATACACATTCATTCTCTCACCAGCTTCTATCGCTTTTCCATTATTGTAGTCAATAAAAAACGCAGCTTGTGAGAAACCACCGGAAAGCGCACAGACTGACGCAGGAGTCTCTATCCATAACTAAAGAAACATCCCAGCAACACAACGCTTCACACTTCATTATACACTGATCAGTCATAACATTATGACCACCTGTCTAATATTGTGTCGGCCCCCTTTTGCTGCAAAAACAGCCCTGACCCGTCCTGCACTGTGTATTCTGACCCCTTTCTATCAGAACCAGCATTAACTTCTTCAGCAATTCGAGCAACAGTAGCTCGTCTGTTGGATCGGATCACACGGGCCAGCCTTCACTCCCCACGTGCATCAATGAGCCTCGGCCGCCCATGACCCTGTCACCGGTTCACCACTGTTCCCTCCTTGGACCACTTTTGATAGATACTGACCACTGCAGACCGGGAACACCCCACAAGAGCTGCAGTTTTGGAGATGCTCTGATCCAGTGGTCTAGCCATCACAATTTGGCCCTTTTTGGTCAAACTCACTCAAATCCTTACGCTTGTCCATTTTTCCTGCTTCTAACATCAACTTTGAGGACAAAATGTTCACTTGCTGCCTAATATATCCCACCCACTAACAGGTCTTATTCACTTCACCGGTCACTGCCTGATCTGGGTGTATTTTGCTGTTTTTATGGTTATATTACAAGTTTTTTTGTTACTGTTTTATTTAATGTTTCCTGTCACCATGTCCCAGTGAACTATAGGAACAATTATAGTGTTACTATAGGAACAATAAGTTCAAGCAACTAA